>NW_026000037.1:61285782-61303466 GCF_001458135.2 Marmota marmota marmota
GCCCGCCCGCCCCTGTCAGTTCTTTAAGTCCATCTTACAATGAGTATTTGGTATTGATGGTAAGTGTTGAAATGCATTCTAGGGAAGTTGTGAAACTGCCTTCACAGATACTGTAAAGACTAAATCTGTTTTTGGAACTGAAGCAGTTTGGGACAGTCATGCATTTTGGGGAATAGTGGACAGGAGAGGCTGTGGATCCTGAAATTCCCTCTCTATTTCCAAATCTTAAAATAAGTCAAGTGTCTCTTTATTGGAGATTGAACAAGTACTCTCTTTCCCCCTTTTCTAGGACCGCCCTCACAGTTTTAGGGAGTAGGTAATATTTTACAGGTGAAGATGTAACTGAAAAGAAAGACAAAGCAAAAAAGAGCAAATGATTTTTATGGCCATATCTCTTTGACACATTTATTATGGACTGAGAAGCCCCACAATAGGATGACTGAAAAAGTGATTCTAATCTATACTAATGTGCGTTGTTTAGTATTTACTTCTGTCAGTGCATTAATCATGTTTTATTATGCTTCACGCTAAAGTTATATTTAAAAAATCCCTAATGATAACATTGATGCATTGTCCTTTGTTGTGAGTATAAAGGCTTAATTTGATGAATAGAAGTTAAGAAAATGTTTAATCTTCCATTATAGTATAATGATTGAGATTCATCCATCTGCTCCACAATAATAATAATTTATCATGAATGAGCATGCTTATAAAATTATGGAGGCACATAACAGAAATTGTTTTTTTTTCTTAATTCAAAAATTTGACCTTGGTCCTTCTGAACTGATCCTATCTTTTGTTGTTCATTGTACCAAAGATTTCCCTTCCTTGCATTTCATAACTTTCCCATGAATTATTTTAAAAAAATTTTAAAGTTGTAGATGGATACAATATCTTTATTTATTTATTTTTATGTGGTTCTGAGGATCAAACCCAATGCCTTCCACATGGGAGGAAAGTGCTCTACCACTGAGCTACAGCCCCCCCCCCCATTAATTCTCTTTGTTTGTTTTTGTTTATTGGTACTAATTGAACTCAGGGATGCTCTATCACTGAGTTACATCCCTGTCCCTTTTTATATTTTAATTTGAGACAGGCTTTTGCTAAGTTGCTGAGGCTGATCTTGAATTTGTGATCCTCCTGTCTCAGTCTCTGGAGTAGCTGGGATTATGGGCATGATACTAAGCCTGATGCATTTCCATTAATTCTACTTGGGGAGATGGAAAGTAGGAGAAGACAGAGGCTTGTAAACATCTCAAGCAATATTTTAAAAAAATTTCTATTTAGCAGCCCAGTAGCAATTTATCTATTTTTTTATTGTCCTTGAAGATTTTTTTTTTAGCTTGAAGAAAATGTGGATATTGGCTTTTCTACTTAGCTATTTTTTGGGGGGGGTGTGAGGGTGGGTACTGGGGATTAAGCCCTGGGCTTCACTAGGCAAGTGCTCTCTTACTGAGCTATACCCTCAACATACTTTTGAGATAGATAGGGTCTTGCTAAGTTGCCCAGGCTGCCCTTGCACTGCCTATTCTCCTGCCTGAGCCTTCTGTGTACCTGGGATTACATATGTGTACCCCTGTACCCAGCTTCTTAGCTAATCTTCACCTACTGTTTCAAAGTAGAGATAAATTTATTCAAGTTTGGACTGACTACCAAAAAAGATAAAAGTGTGTAGTTGATGTAAATCAAGGCAATACATTGGTTTTCATTATGTAACATAATCTTTAAAATTTTTTTTTCTAATTAGTTATACATGACAGAATATATTACGATTCATATTACACATATAGAACACAATTTTTCATATCTATGTTTGTACACAAAGTAGAGTTACACCATTCATATATTCATACATGTACTTAGGGTAATGATGTCCATCACATTCCACCATCTTTACTACCCCCATGTCCCCTCTCTTCCCCTCCCTCTCCTTTGCTCTATCTAGAGTTCATCTAATCCTCTGATGCTCCCCCTCCAACCCCATATGTAACATAATCTTTAGGTTTTCATTTTAGCTTGACAGAGCAGATAGGTGGAGGAGAGAATAGAAATTCTATGGAACCATTTTGGTAACTTTAATGTCTCTGCTGAGAGGGAGGTCTCTCCCTAAGCTTAGTCAGGAAACTAGAGAATCAGATGGAAACACATGACAGAGTTATTAATGGTCTGGATGAAGGAACAAATAGTACCTTCATAAACTAGCTAATGAAACTAGAAAGAGAGGTGTCATGATACCCTTGAGGATAGGAAATACCTAAGAGGAATAGGATCTATTGGCAGGGGAGCGATTCTATCCAGACATAGATGAGTTAGTTTAACTAAGAAATGATTTTCAGTTCTCTGGATGAGTGGACTTGAAGAAGAAAGAACTTATGAGAAAATAAAATGCTTTTCCTGAAATCCAAGCTACTGTAGGATTAGAGAATTAAAAATGTCAATGACCATAAAGGAGTCTATACAGAAATGTTTCGAGGGAAAGTCCAGCTTCTCTGCTGGCTACATCGTGAACACTGTAAAAGAGGGTATATGCATAAAAAAATCCAGGAAATTAAAAAAGAAATTCCTGTGCTAACCGCTAGTAGTAGTTACTATATTATCTTTAGATCTATTTGTCTTATAAGTTCTTACAGATGCAGTTGAAACCTCTTTTTGTTCCTCCCTGATTTAGTTCCATTCTTCACAAACACAGTTCTTGTGAAATTAATGTAGATTCTTCCTTTTTGTATTTAATGCTCCTACTGGATATATATGAATCTGTATATAGTATTTGGTTTCACATAAATGGCATCATACTGGACACATATCCTTCAGCAGCTTGTGTTTTCCCCTCTGCATTGTTTTCAACCTTTATCCATGTTGATACATGAGGCTCAGTTTATTTTAACTGCTGCATAGGATTATATTGTATGAACACATCATAGCTTATGTCCATCTCCCTACTGATGAATGTTCAGGTGGTTTCTCAGTATTTGGCTTTTAAAACCAATCTGCAGAGAGCATCTTTCTGCTTGTCTTCTTGGGTATTTATATGAGATTCTTCCCTGAGGTCTACCTGCTAGAGTGGAATATGCAAATCATAAGGAATATGCAAATATCATGTATTTGTTTTCTAGATTTTGGCAAATTGCTCTCCAAAACGTTTGGACTACATTATACTCCTACCGGCAGTGTATTTCCATTTTACCACATCCTGTGCTTAAATTTTTTTTTAAATTGATGTAATTCTCTAAAGTTCTTAATATCAGAAGAGGCCTAAATGGCCTCCTGAGGTTCTAGTCCCAACACACAGAATTATGCTCCACTATCACACTTCTATTCTACCCTAATAAAATTGTTGTTTACAACAGTGCTTGACTTAAATTGTAGCCTGGTATTGGTTCCATCTCAGTCTTTTGAATATTGGTATTTCTGAAATTTTTGGTTATGCAATAATAAAAAAAAATTATTATTTCCAGATCTTTAAATGCCAGAAACATATAAGGAATTTACAACACAGCAGGAATGTGTAATTCCTGCCTTGTGGGCCAAGAAATAGTGCATGGCATCTAATCTGTACAGGATAGAATGTATATTTTTTGAGGCTCCCTGGACTCCTTCCAGGGGCTGTGGGGAAGTTAAGGAGCCAGCACCACTCTGGCCTACCTCCAGGGAGTATAATGTGCCTTGCAGCATTCTCCCCCAGTTCTGGCTCTGTCACCTTACCTATCTCCATAGCTAAGAAGGCAATTCAAAGGCTCCACAGACAAAACAAACCCTGAACCTGGGAACCTAACACACAAATGCAACCATTCTGTTACAGAGAGAAATGTTCTCAGAAACAACATCAAGCAGAAAGATGAATCTCCATCATAAACTTGAGAACTTGAGTTTGAGAAAGCAGAACTTGAGTTTGAGAAAGCAGGCTAAACCAACACATTTATTTTACCAACTATCTAGCTAAGTTGCAGAAAAGCAACTAGAAACAATTTGGTTTGACCTAATTATGAGTTCATATCTAGTAATATATATTTATTTTGATAAGAAAGCTGCGGTCACATAAAGATTAGTGAAATAACTGGACATATGAAAGTAAAGTCTCAATAACCAGAAGCACTCCTAGGGGAGGTTGAGTTGTAGAATGCATCCCCTCTGACTTTTTCCAAGTGGCTCATTGGTAGTAACCTGCCAGGAGAGCTTTCCTCCCTTGAGCTTCTGTGGTTAACTAGAGAGCTGGATTAAAAGTTGCTAAATGAAAAAGAATAACAGCTTGCAGCTAGAGAGACTTGTGAGCAGGTGAACTCTCTCAGGGGATGTCCCTGAAAACACAGATACTGGGCACATTAGTGCCAAGGAAACATTCTTTTACACCTTTCCTAAGGAAGCTCAGCTGAGAAACAGCACTCTGTTCAGAGTAAGGATTGGGCTTTGGAATTTAGAAACATCCTCATTCAGAAAACAGACAAGGGGACCACAGGGCCAGAGAATTTGAAAGGTGATGCTCAGGTTTTTAGGTTTCTCATAAAATTATAGAACTTGCTCCCTCTCCCCATTTCAAGATTGTTGAATTACTTTAAAACTTGGGTTTATTTAAATAATAATCTTTACTTATTCTCAGACACTTAAGTATATGAACTCCTTTAACTCTTACAACAATCACTCTATTTGGCCAAAGGGAAAACTGAGGCTCAAAGAAGTTGGAAAACCAGACTAACATTCATGTGTCTAGAGAACAGCAAAGCTGGGACTTGAAACCAGGGCTGAAGTCTTGTTCTTAACTACTGCCCTGGGCCCCCTCTGTTTAAAGCATTGTTTCCTTGCCTCTTTCCAACTTTTATACAAATAAAAAGCATACAGCTGTATATTTCCAGTGACCATTTCCACTTGGTTATATTATCTTCTAACCATTTTAATGAACCAGTTTATCAAATAGAAAAAAATTAGGTTTAAAAAAAGGTTGTCATATCCTGTTTATTTTAACAGGCAAAATATAATTTTAGCAATGTCCTTTTGATGTAAACATAAAAATACTGAAAGTGTAAATAAACTATCAGGCCAACCAAATAGTAATTATTTTGACATTAAACAAGATATCCATCTGCTTTCCCCAGTAAATAATCTCTGACAGCATCTAAAAGACAACAAGACTGCACAGCATTCAGGGCACTAATGTATGCACTCCATGAGGATAAAAGAAGCGAATGCTGGTGGATCAAAGGGGGCTCGGAGCAATGAGTAATGTAACACTCATCTCAAATTAAACAGCCATCTTCATGATGCGATGCAGAGTTTTGTCTACTCCACTTTCTTTGGCAGCTGGAAGAAGAGAATTAGGGAGGAGGAAGGCAGAGACAGCCAGGCAGCAGCCTAGAAGGGGAAATCTGAGCACAGAGGAGGCCATCTTAGGAACTGGCTTCTGCTCCACTCCATGAAAGGGGCAAGGACCCATCCATGGGTCCCTATTCTAGTATGGCACTTAAGGTCCTTCACTGATGGGTGTATGCACTTTGGAGGAGTTGTGTTTAACATGCTGGGGAATCTTTCTGATGAACACAGAAAAAAATTCAGAATCCTTACAGGTGAAAATGTGCTTGTAACTTCGGGTGACTCAAGGATTCTCTTGAGACTCATCCTTGTGTTTGGAGCCACACCTGTTTCACAGGTCTGCCCTCCTCCTCCCCTCGAAGACTCCAGTTTTAGAAATTGTTTACCCAATTGAATAGTGTTAAATAAGCATCTAAGGTGTGCTTGGTATTAGGTGGATACGAAAGAAAAGTCAAATGTTATTATTTTTACTAAGGAGCTCAAGATTTTATGGCTGATTTTCAAGACAAATCCACAAAACACATAGAAATTAAGTATCAATCTGAAGTAATAATAACTGAGAATCTTTATCTAAAACTTATTATGACACCTACTTGAAATAGTGTTTGTGATTCTCAGACGTTAGCAGGCATCAAAAGTGTCTGGGAGCTGGTTAAAAAGCACAGATTGCTGGGCCTGGCAGTAGGTTTGGGATGAAGCAGAGTTTGCATTTAAACCAGTTTGCATGTGATGAGGATGTTGCTGTCTTGTGTGGGGCCATATTTTAAGCTAGTTCTCACCACAATACTAAAGAGTATATTCTATGATTATCCCAACTTACAGGTGAGGAAGCTAAAGCCCACAGAAGTGAAATAACTTGTTCAAGGTCAATTCAATTGGTAAGAGGTGGAGCCAAGACAAACAGGCAGTTTGATTCCAAAGCCGGGATTGACAAACTTTTCCTCTAAAGGTCTCACAGTAAATCTTTTTATTTTGAAAACTACACATGGTCTCTGTTCCAACTACTCAATTTTGCCAATGCAGGACAAAAGCAGCCATAAATAATACGTAACTGAATGGGCATAGTTGTGTCCCGACAAAACTTTATTTATAGAAAGAAAGTCTTGAGCTTTTTAAGCCTTAGATGTAAAATGGCAGTATTAATAGCATGGATCTCAAAGGACTCTTAAAAACAACAAGCCGGTGCGGTGGAGGTGTATGCCTATAATTGCAGTGGCTTAGGAGGCTGAGGCAGGAGGATTGCAAGTTCAAAACCAGTCTCAACAACTTAGCAAAAACCTGTCTCAAACCAAAACCAAAACTAATAACAAAATTTTAAAAATAGAAAAAGGGATGGGGATGTGGCTCAGTGGTTAAGCACCCCCTGTGTTCAATCCCTGGTACCAAAAACAAAAACAAAGAAACAAACAGATAAAAACAACCCAATCCTGTTCAGCACAGTGTTTAACCCAGTACTTGATATTTTAGGACTTAAAGCTGCTAATCCTGCAAAATAAGACCTGATAATTACTGAGAATTTCCACTGTCACAAATAAGTGTTTACCTTCACACTTCTTCCAGACTAGGAATCTATGGGTGGTAATGTTGGTCCAGCATAACAGGTGGAGGGGAAGCGGTCCAGGTCCCAGCTCTCACAGGGCCTCCAGCTCCGGCTCCTTTGCCCCTGAGGGAGAGCACTTGGTGTGCTGATGTCCTGCAGCATCCTGCATGCAGCTGTGGCAAATAATGGAGGGAGACACTGACATGAAAGAGCCGCTGACTCTAGGATCTGCAGCTGGGAGCTGACGAGAGAGGAACTGAAAAAAAATTCCTGGCACAGAGCAGGTTAGTTCAGATAAGGAGGGGTGTCGGTACTTCGAAAGATATTGTTGATTTACAAATTACCTGTATCTTCTCATAACAGAATTCTCTTCTCATAACTTAATTCATTTGAACTTTGAACCACAAAGAGAGTGTGACCCTAGGTCACTTCACTTAGAGATGCTGTTGCGAAGGGTCCCACTCTGGGGCAATCCAGAAAATCTTATCTCAGTTGACAATCTCTATCATCTGATTAGCGACAGCCAACATCTTCATAAGAGACAGCAATGGGGCAGAAGTGTCCATGGATTGGACATTTATATGCAATCACGGTAACCATGAGTAAGCACTTTGAAAAGCTGTGGTTCCCCATGGTTTCATTTCCCTATCTCTAAATATTTGGGGGTAATAGTACCTACTAAATGGGTTTGTTCGAGGATTTAGGTTTAAAATCTTGAAAACAGTGTCTGACATATAGTAAGTGCTAAACATTTGTTTTGCTATTGTCATTATTTTATATCACCCTCCAGAAAACCCTGAGGAGTGTAGGAAGGGCAGTTTGTTATCTCATCATTCAGGCAAGGAAACTGAGGCATAGTGAAATCTGATTGTCTCCCACTTCAAGGTTGTGGTAGTTCTAGAAGCAAAAGCTTCTAAGTTCTATTTCAGGCTGATTTACATTGGAACCAGAACCAAAGTGGCCCTTTTCCCTTTCATCCTTTGGAAACTCCTAGTAGGTCTTCTAAGATCAATTTTCTAACCCAAGAATTTCCTTTCCCTAAGTGTAAGTAAAATTCAGCTTCCCCAGTGCACTGAGAAATTGTGAAGAATCACCAGCCAAGAGGACAGATATAAGGACATGGAGCTTTGGCATGCTTCTAAACATTCCTCGCTCAAACTTGGGTTAAGTGTTCTAAACCCAGGCAGAAGAACCTTCAGTGTTTTTCAAGGTTTCTTGGGGAAACAAGAAGTAGGTGAGAGTTCATAGAACAAGCAAAGTATCGGGTGGGTGTGGTGCCACTGGAATTGAACTTGTGATCTCCCACTAAGGGCTGACTAAGCTGGCTTGAATGCATTACATTCTCACGGTGCTTTCCAATTACAAAGCATATATATATGTGGGTTTTTAGTCCTCTTGGTGACCCTTTGAAACTAATGCTTCTGCAGATCTTAAGATCTTAAGACAGGGTCCCAGAAACTAAGTGACAAACCCAGAATTATAGCAGGCAAGTGCAGAGAAAGGGTTCAAAGTTAAGTCTTACATCTGTGGATGGATGGTCTGAAGATGCAGAGCTGGAGTGACTGGGACCAGACGGAAAAGTGTTGGAGGTCCTGAATGATGTGAAAAGGATTTTTTTCCCAGGAGTTGCGAAGCTGGGGAGCCCAGAATTGGGGTGAACAGAGAGGAGATCAACTGCCCTTCATGGAGTCTACTTCACTCAGGGGATGCTGAGATGCTGTATGCCCCATCTGCAGCACAATCAGTCTCATGGATCGGACCACTGGGCCTGGCTCCTCTTCATTTTTCTTTAAAGTGGGTGGGAGGGGAAGACCCAAATTGTGACTGGAGTCTAAGCATCAAACAGGGGCAAAATTGCTCCCTCTGGTGGTTATTTCTAATAGTGGCGCAGCAGCAAACCAAGCTCAAGTATACACACGCGTGCACACATATACACATACACACACACACACACGCCCCCCCCACAATCCAATATGTCTATTTTTTTTAGCTGTTTTCTCTATGCTAGAGACTTTAAAGTTATGATTTTATTTACATAACAGTTGAGAAAACAAATGTTGAGAGACATGAAGTAAATTTGCCAAAGTCACACAGCTTGTGTGAATCAAGCTCAAGCCCTTACACACTATGTTGCTCTGCCTGGCATGGGCTGCTTTGTCACTAACATCAATTATTTAAAGCTCTTTTGCACCAGAAGTTTGTCATTAGTGGTTACTCTTTGCTTATTTATTTAAACATCTATTTATGCCAGTATCAATTCATGGATAATTGTTTTATACTTGGGGTTATAATCTGATACTTCTTTATTTTCTTGCTCAAGTTGTTTCAGGTTTGGTCATTGGGAACTCTTTATGTTGGCTACTCTGTCCCTTGGACATATTTCCATTGTGTGTGTGTGTGTGTGTGTGTGTGTGTGTATGTAAGAGAGAGAGAGAAAAAAAAATTATCTGGGGGCTCATGGTTTCAGAGGTCTCAGTCCATAGAAGGCTGGCTACATTCCTCGGGGCTTGAGGTAAGGCAGAACATCATGGCTAAAGATGTGGCCGAGGGAAGCAGCTCACATGATGATCAGGAAGTAGAGACGGAGTCCACTCTCCAGATACAAAATATAAACCCAAAGCCATGTCCTCAATGAATCATTTCCTCCAGCCACAACCCACCTGCTTTCAATTACCACTCAGTTAATCCCATCAGGGATTAATTCATTAATTGTGTTAATAACTCATAACCCAGTCATTTCACCTCTAAGCCTTCTTGCATTATCTCATGAATGAGCTTTTGGGGGACACTTAAGATCTAAACCATAACACAGACCTAGAATCAGCTATTTTCCCCAGAATCCTTGGTTCCTTTTATTAGGAATGGGATTAAAACCAAGACCTGGTATGAAGTATGCTTCTCTGATCTCAAAGGTCTGCTGTTGTGATGTGTTGTAGCAATGCAGTATTCCCGCAGCTCAGGAACTTGATTCAGAAGGCCTAGAGAGGGGTGTGAGATTTGCACCTCTCTGAAGTCTCAGGTGATGGTAATGCGGATGCTGCTGAATCAGGAAACACATTTGGAAACCCATTGCACTAAGGTAGAATGGACTTTTCAGGTCAATCCTAGAATCCAAAGCAGTCCAATTTTCAAGGTACTGATATTCACAAGGTGTCTTTTACCTGCAAGGAGGTATTAGGTGCTGTAACTAGCTTCAGGTATCCTGGGTTACTCCCCAGGGAAGTACACAGCTAAGGGAGGACATGGGCAAGATCACTGAATACAAGTCAAAGTAGAGTTTCCAAACTCATTATGCATAACCTCGGGAATTTGGACTCTGCCTTAGCTTTTCAACTTCTTTGGTGGAGAAGGAAAAATGGGAGAAAAAAATAACTGTTTGTAGGCTTGTGTGGTGTAAAAGAGGAATATTTTTCATCTCTTTTCTCAGGTATTGGGTCAATACCAAATGAAAAATACTCATTTTTTTTTTCCAGGTTAGGTTACTCTTGGGTAAATATAATCCCAGACGCCTGGAAAGGAATTTGTTAAAAGGAAGAAGATATTTTTAGTATTTATGTGTTTTTGTAAATGTGTATATTTTTGGTATTTATATTTTTTTATTTATGAAAGTGGCCACTTTTACATATCTACTATAGCTACAGACTCATAATGTTCTTAAAGAATCTCTGATAAAATTGCTAGAAACTTTGAAGTGTTCTAAAGGAAAGAATCTACAAGAGGATGTAGGAATGAAATTAACACTTCTCCATGGCTGTTATTATTGGGTGTAAGCTAAACTTCTACAATAAACGGACCCCAAATGTAGTGGCTCTAATGAAATGAAAGCTTTTCCTCACCCAGGCACAGTCTAGAGTGGGTATTAAGGATGATGGAGATAGCTTGGGACAGGTAAGGGCAGGTGGCTCTGCTTCATGCAGTTATTAAGGGACCCGGTTACCATTTCAGCATGTGGCTTCAAAGTCTATTTGACATTGTTCCAGCCCATGGGCCACTTGATGTGGCAAAGGAATTGCTTAACTTATTTCATCACTTGAGTTGGGGGAATGTTTGGGAGTGTAAGGTAGACATGAAGTACCCTTTCTATAGGATCCAACTCAAACTTTCCTTCACACACACACATACTATATGTATATATATATATATATATATATATATATATATACACACACACACTATATATATATATATATTAATATATTATATAATTAGATGTGTGTATTTCAGGCAAATGGAAGATAGTCTCTCAAGATTTTAAAATTTTAAGTCTTCCCTCTATTTATGGGGCAAAGTGCTTTATTCATGAGAGAGCAGTTCAAGAATTGGACCCAGCAGATAAGAATTAATGCTTTAGATTAATTAATTCATTAATTAATTAATGCTTTAGATTTAGATGGACTTTGGGGACTGCTGGGAGTTCCTGGAATGTAACATGGTAGAATGAGGCACAGCAGACACAGGCACCCAGTTTGAATTTTGGCTTAGTCATTTGTCAACTTTGGGGTCTTTGGCAAGTTACTTAAATTCTCTGGGCCACAGTTTTCTTATACACAAAATGGCTAAATGTATCAACTTCCTGGTGGAGTTTCATGGGGAGTGGGGAAACAGTAAAGCACCTAGTAAATGCAGATTGCTTTCCTGAAATCACATGTCAAATGTGTCCCCATTCTTTCCATATGTATGCCCACCTCTGACAAAGAAGAGTAGGTATTAATGCATCTTTCCCAAAACCCCAACATAGACTTAACCTTCTTAAATCTGAACAATTGATAGCAACATTTTAAACGGCCCTCCCCCTGATGGAGGGAATTCTTCCAATGTTCTCATAGGATGTGGGTAATTTGGGTAATGTAGCTGAATTGAGTTGAATTGGGACTTTTTTTAAACCATATTTCTGTTTTGTCTTCATTTTTCCCCTTTAGCTAATAAGAGATCCAAAATTAATTAAATCTTTTGATGTATCAGGACAGCTTTTAGAGTAAGTGTTAAGGTAAGGACATTGAGCTTTTCTACATGATTGTAGCTCTATAACCTGAACACAGATTTAATGCCATGTCTTTTAGCCTCTGGGAGATTAATTACTGCGCCAAATGCTAACTAGGCTGACTGCATTTTTTACCCTAAGAGCAGAGATAGGAGCCCACTCGCTCATGGGGGTTATCTCAAAGCAGCTGCTTAGGGTTCTGACCAGGCATGAGGCCTTCAGATGCTCACACTCTGGAGTCTCCCCCTTCGGCCTCTGGTTGATCCAAGGATCTGGACAAATCATAACTAGAAAAGGGGGGCAGGGGTGACTGCCACTTCCTAGACCCCAGGTTAAGAGCAGTGAGCAGGTAAATGAGGCCCTGGAGCTGGTGAATTTGCTGTAAGGTGGTGTTTCTATTCCAACCTTTTCTGCCACTTTTCTTTGTCAGAACCCAGAGTGTTTTAATTTACTTTGAAGCAGAAGACATGGGCGTGTAACTGACTGGAAATATGTCTCTGGCCCTCATGGGCTGTGGACGTTGCTCAGCTCACCCCCAGGGTGGCTCACGCAGACCTGCAGAGCTGCATTTCTGGGTTCTCCTGCTTTCCCAGCACTGGAGAGGCGCGTCATCAGCACGTGTCGGCGCTCCCATCTGATAGATAACAGAACAGAATTGACAAAAGCTGGATGATTGGTGAAGTCATTATGATCTGTTCCTACCAATTATTTGTACCACATCTGGCTCACACATGCTGCGTTCTACGATTGAGTACAATCGCTTCATTTCTATTGACAAACATTAACTATTTTTGTAAAAGCTGATGTTCACTCAGCACACAATTTCTGTTTTTATGACATACCAACTTCAAATAAAGATGCAAAATGAACTTGGAAGGAAAGTGCAACTCAGATTGCCTTCCCAACGCCATCACAGTGATAAGACTTGACAACCACAAACATTGGTAGGCTCTACTTCAAAGACCCACTCATGTCAGTATATCCAACACTGTCAAATGTCAGGACAGATAATGAAGGTAGATGTCCCATGGAGTTTATTGGGATGGGACTGGACTAAGTAGAATTGTTTTGGGGACTGTTATAATAGATCAGACGTCAGATCTGCATAATTAAGCTTTCTGAAAATGACCATGGGCCAAAAGATAGCCTTTCTGAGCATGTTTTGAGCAGATTTATTGTGAAGTCAAATAAAACAGAACAATATATTCATATGATTGTAGTTCTGAAAATCTTCCAGAAAGATGTGATATTGTGTCTTTATATTCTTGCTTCCTTCCTCCCCATTGAACCTCCTCTTGAATTGGGTGGTATTGAGGTGGTTACAGGGATTGGGGGGTTCTGACAAGGGGATTGAATTGGGGACACATTCATCTGGTGTTTAGAGGGCTTTATTTTGGGCATTCTGGTAAAAGAATGACTTGTAGACATACTCCTGCTGCCTACTGGCCTGCACACCTACCTTTGGAGGGTGGTGAGAATGTGCAGAGCCAGAAGTAGGGTCATGATCTAAATAAGTGCTACAATTTCTGACACAAGTCATGGGTGGACAATGGAGGACGAACAGAGAACTTAAAAAAAATTCAGATGTGAACATTTTTGAATAGAAGGTTTGATTTTCACTAAAGCCTGGTTAAAACGGAACTGTCCTCTGTCAAAAATATTCTTGATAGTGCAGGGTATAATTACAATTGAACCATTTATTTTCCTTTTTATCAGAATTTCTTTGTGGTGGGGTAAAACCTGTAGCAGTACTACCAACAATGCCTGAGTCTGTAGGTGAGATGGTATGTTTTATGCATCTTTAAAGGTTACATTGTATTTTAAATAAAATTTTATTTTTTAAATAAATGTCTTTTTATTGTACATGACAGTAGAGTGTATTTGGACGTATCATACACACATGGAGCATAGCTTATTCAAATGAGCATCACATTCTTGTATATTTTTATATTGGTATTATTCTTCTGAAATCTGGTAGTTCCAGGTGAAAAGGCACACAAATCTGCCATTGATTCAGCAGTCAGTCAGAAAAATGGAGATCCAAAATGACACTTTAATCAAGTAAACATCTTATGTAAAGAACAGTGGAAAGCTTATTCCTACACAGCCACATCCCTACTACCCTGAAAAAGATCAATTGCAGAATCCAGTTAAGTTTCTAGATCCATCTCCCTCCATCGCTAGCTGTCTTTGGGGAGAAGACTCTTTCCACACATTCCTGCAGCAGAGGAGGGTTGGCACTCATCTTGCTCCCTATGGCCATTTCTGGACAATGACCCTTCTGCCTTTGTATAACAGCCTTTCCTCTTCTGAGGTCCATCCTGCAGGCATTTGCTTCCCATCAATGGTGTGTGCTCTCGCTGCCCCTCTGAACATCAGACTCTGCCCAGCCCAGTGTAAGCTAGAACATTTCAACCTCCATACGATGCACCCAATGATAGTTCTATCAGTTTCCGTGGCTAATGTAATAGATTTCCACAGATTTGGTGCTTAAAACAACAGAACTTATTATTTTACAGTTCTGAAGCCCAGAAGTAGGAAATCAGCACCAGTGGGCTGAAATCCAGGTTCTTGGCAGGGCAGTCTCCCTTGGGGGCTCTACGAGAAAGTTCTTTGCCTTTCTTTTCTAGCTTCTGGTGGCTGTCAGAGTCCCTTAGCTGCCCCCCCCCCCCGCCTCGCCCCTTGGTATGTGGCAGAATCACTCCAGACTGCCTTTCTGGTTACATGGCCTCTCCTTCCGTCTTCTGCCTCCTTCTTAAAAATATATAGCATTTGGAGCCCACCTTTACAAGCCAGGATAAATCTCTCCATTTCAAGACTCTTATTGGCAATCACTATGCAAGGGCTTTTTTTTTTATTGTCCTTTTTTGCATATAAGGTGACATTCACAGGTTCCAGGGATAGGAAGAGACACTTTTCAGCCTACCACACCTGTGTTGCAATTCCTGGATGCCACTCCCAGAATTCCCTCTGTCTCTGCTCCTGTTCAACCACCCCATTTAGTACTCTGAGAACTTCCATGACCCACACTTGCTCAACATGAGAAAGCTGACCACTGAATAATGAGTGTAATGCATTCCACTACTGTCATGTATGTATGAAATAAATAAATAAATAAATAAATAAATAAATAAATAAATAAATAGAAAGCTGACCACTGTCATCTCAGTCATGCTCCCCCTCCCCCACACTGGACTTTTGATTTCATGGAAATTTTTAGTTGCTTGAATCCTCAGTTTTTTCCCCATCTTTCAATCCCCAGTAGCTCTTCTTCCTTCCTACCTCACCTAGACACTAGCTGATTGAATACCTTGAGCTTTTCTTTCACGATAATCCCTGATTAGGTGCATCCTCTCAAGGCACTGTTCCACAAAACCTTTTTACCCACGAGACATGAACATGCCTGGCTACTACACTTGGCCTTCTGAGTCCTCATGAAAGGACAGTCTCACAACCCAACTCATTCTATTCTGCCTGCTGCCACCTGCCTTTCCTGTTTTTCCCCCTTTGCTGTAATAGTATTTCTTAGAACATCCAGTGGACCTCTTCTATCATGTTCTCCTTGAAGTCATGCTAAAAAGAAATTTCTGGTCCCGGTTGAATCTGAATCTCTGGAGAGGCGTCTGAGATTCAAATTTTCATTTTCAACAAATCCTCCTAGGGGCTTCTCTTCCCATCAAATGTTGATGTTCAAGGATTTTCCATTCTAGGACTCACTAGTACACTCACTCCAGCAGTTAAAATGTTAAATACCTTAGTCCCAGCTGCTGAATACCACTCCAGATGGGTCCCTGGGTGCCCTGTCCCCTCTGGAGACATCTAGATCTCCTTATGTCTTCAGGGTTAACTGCTCTGTTCTGACAAGCCTGACCCCCATTGATTGGAGGTGACGTAGAAGCTTCTCTCTCATGAGACAAATGTTGTGCTCCCTATATGATCTGCTGCCTCCTTCCATTCCATGCACTGGGTCGATAGTGAGTTAAATCACAACATAAATCCAATGAGACATGTGCTGGGCCTGATGGGAGAAGAGGGATTTCATTCCAAATGAGTTGTAAAATGCACCATCCTGTACTGGCAGGTGCCAGGAAACTTGGGACTGGATTCTGACGTTGCTTGACCCAAGAACATATAGGATTTAAAAGCTTGCTAGAGACTCCAGAAGATGATGCAAGCTCTCTTCTAGCATGGTGGGCAGAAGTATGAAAACAGAGATGGCCTCCACTAAGTGAGGTTGCAATGCCAGAATTGCCATGGTAGTGGGTGGAAGGAGGGGCTTACAGGCTCAGAGCGGTCAACATAGGTATACTATGAAAGGCCAGAAATCTCACCATGATTCTGCTCCATGGAACGTTTCAAAGGCTACACGATTTACTAGGCCTGTACAAAATCTCTGGTGGATGGGGAATCAGTGTCACCAAGCAGTCTGGCGATGGCTCACCTCTGGAGGCCAGGGAGATGTGGCCGCAGAACTAGGCACGCTGGTAGCGAAGTCCCAGACAATGAAATGTACAGGCCTGGTGGTGGTGATTAACTTTCAGAGTGACCGTAGTGAATGGCAAGTTTAGAGTGGAGTGGAGTTGCTAGTTTGCAAAGCTGTGGCTGGGTAAGAGAAGGCAGCATTCCTAGGGACAAAAAGGTGGGCAGTGCAAGGGCACAACTCACTCTGACCATCAAAATAGATCAAGGAGGATGGCACATCAGGATTGCTGTAATAAAGTACCAGAAACTGAGTGTCTTTAAAAAACAGAAATTTTTCTTTTACAGTTCTAGTCCAAAATCAAGGCACTGGGAAAGTTGCTAGTTTGTGGAGGCCCTGAGGGAGCATCTGACCTGTGCCTCTCTCTACATGCTTCCAGTGGTTGCCAGACATCCCTTGTGCTCTTGGGCTTGCACATGCATCGCTTCGGTCCCCACCTCTGCTGTCACATGGTGCCTCCATCTTCACATGGCAGTCTCCTCTCTGTGTTTGTGTTCAATTTCCCTTTTGCAGGGGAATTGTAAGGAGGAGAGGTGCCATCCTCTAGGACACAGCTCCACTGGAATCAAAGACCTTTATGTGTCTGTGTGCTTGGGAGGAAGAATGCATTGCTCTGGGAATGACAGAATGGTGGCAAATCTCACCATCATTCTAAATAACCCTCTTGGGGGAATTCATACTTCTTGTGGCCACACGTATAGTTCTGCGGGGTGAAAATTCGCACCCAGGGATCCAGGAAGAGTTCCACTGGACTATAAGCTATAGCTCCTACCAGGGTCCTTTGGGTGTCTTGTGTCAGCAAGCAAAAAAGAAGAGTTATCATTCTGGCAGAATCTATTGACCCTACCCATCAGGAGCTGGGAAACTGCAGTTACTTAATGGGGTGGGGAGTGACATATTGGTCTCCAGGTGATCCTGCTGGTGACTCTTGGTACTTTTTCTACTGGTTTTAGTTGTAAATGGACAGATGCAACAAACTTGGCTTGAGAAGCACAAGTGACCCAAGACTCCAAAACCTTAGGAATGAGGTTCTGGGTCATGCCACCAGGTGAGCCATTGAGACTAGCAGAGGTGGTTATCGAGGATGGAAACGATGAGGGCAATGGTCCTAGGATCAGCCATCAGGCTGTGGCTATAGCTCATCCTACTGACTGTCTTCTCCCTAGGGTTTGCTAAGAAGAACCGTCCATCAGAATCTTAAAAATGGGTTTTCTTATTCTGGCGAATCGGATACAAAAACATATCAAAAAAATTGTGCACCATGATCAAGTAGGATTCATCCCTGGGATGCAAGGCTGGTTCAATATACGGAAATCAATAAATGTTATTCACCACATCAATAGACTTAAAAATAAGAACCATATGATCATCTCGATAGATGC
>NW_026000037.1:61304037-61347446 GCF_001458135.2 Marmota marmota marmota
TCTGCAATCTGTATATGGGGTAAAAATGGGAGCTCATAACCCACTTGAATCAAAGTGTGAAATATGATATATCAAGAACTATGTAATGTTTTGAACAGCCAACAATAAAAAATTAAAAAAAAATGGGTTTTCTTTCAATGAGATCAGGATTATAAGTGAATTCTTTCAGTTTGCCAAAACCTTCATATATAAATTTTTATATTTTATTTTTCATTCCTGTCTTCTCAATCTATCGATTTCATTTCATAGGGAGAAGTCTGATGTCTTGCTGCCCAGCAGGATTTGGCTTTGAGCATCAGGCCTTGCTGACATATCTGTTGCCAGCTGAGTCAAGCGGGAGCATAGTGAAGTAATCTAAAGGCATTAAATTCTGCCTCCCTTCTAGTTTTTTGGGGGTTCTTGCCTTATTTGGTATTGTGAGACCCTTATTGATAACAGAGCACGCAGAGGCCTCAGCCTCCAGGAAACAGTCTAGGGTGGACCCCAGCAGCCACCCGGGAGCTATATCAGATAAAGAATCTCCCTTCTCTCCCTCCCACCTGTCACCTCCTCACCTCCATCACCTGTTGTCCAGGGGAGAAGGTGGGGAGGACCGGCTGACTGGAGATGGTATTAGGTACGGGACCAAAACTGGATTGTTAACATCATTTTTAGCTGAAAATCATTTTATCACACTAACTGGGTATCTGAAATTAGCAGAGTTAAGTTTTTTACCACGAGCAGAAAGAGGTTTGAATTAAGATTATGCACTTATGAAATAAAGAATGTTTCATCTCCCTCTCCAGTTACACCAATTTATATTCATTTATAATGTTGGATCATTAAATATGATCTATAATCTGCAAAAGTCAGATAGGTTCCCTGTAGTCCCACCAGCCAAAGATAGCAACATTAAATGTGATTTATTTCCCAAAAAACAACCTCAAGAAAGAAAAATAAAGCTGTAGACTCTGTATTTTTTTATCTTAAAGCATATTACAAAGTTACAGTGATAAAAATAGTCTCGTGCTGACATTAAAGCAGACATGTAGGTCAATGAAATAGACAGCTGGAAGTCAGTCCTCAAATTTATGATCAAATAAGCTTTGACAACGGTGCAGAAGGGAAAGGATCGTCTTCAATGAATGGTATTTAAAAAACTTACCTGGTAAAAGAACAAATTAGGCCCCAACCTTATACCATATACAAAAACTAACAAAATGGTCAAAGACCAAAATAAAAGACCTGGAATTATAAATTCTTAGGAGATATGGGAGAAAACATTATGACACTAGATTTGGCAATGATTTCTTGGGGGAAAAAAAGCACATGTAAATAAAGCAAAATAGACAAATAGGACAGCATCAAGCTAAAACCCATCTTCACAGCAAAGAAAACAACAGTGTGAAAAGGTAATCAGCAGAATGGGAGAAAACACTTGCATCCCATACATCTGATAAGAGGTTAATATCCAGAATATGTAAAGAACTGCTGACTACTCAACAACAAAACTCAAATAATCCAATTAAAACATGGACCAAACAGTGGAATAGACATTTCTTCAAGAGGACATATAAATGGCCAAAAAGGATATGAAAAGATGCTCAACTAGTAATGAGGGAAATGCAAATCAAAACCACCATGAGATATTACTTACACCTGTTAGTGAGGATGTGGAGAAGGTGGAACACTTGTGCATTTTTGATAGGAATGTAAAAGATGGCAGTCACTATGGAAAATATGATAGTGTCCAGATCCTAAAAAAAATAAGATTCAGCAATCCTACTTTTGATTATATATAATTGATTATATATAATCAAAATTGTGAAGACAGACTTTTGAAGAGATATTTGCACACCATGTCCTTTGGAACATTATTCACAAAAACCAAGAGTCAGAAGCATGTACCCATTGGTAGAGTAATGGATAAGGAAAATGTTGGTATATACATACAATGGAATATTATTCAACCTTTAAAAGTGAAATACTGTCATAGGCTACAACATGGTTGAATATTGAGAACATTGTGCTGTGTAAAATAAGCCATTCTCACATTCTCACAAATACTGCATGATTCCATTTATAGAGTATCTAAAATGGTAAAGCTTTTTTTAATGCCTTTATTTTATTTGTTTATTTTTATGTGGTGATGAGGGTTGAAACCAGTGCCTTATGCATGCTAGGCAAGCGCTCTGCTGCTGAGCTACAGCCCCAGCCCCTGAAATAGTAAAACTTTTAGAAATGGAAAGGAGAATTGTGATTGCCAGGGGCTTGTTCAGTGGGTAGAGTTTCAGTTTTCCAAGATAAAAAATGTCCAGATTGGTTTACAACAAATGTGCATACAATTACTATTCTATTGTACACATAAAATAGTTAAGATAGTCAATTGTATGTTATTTATGTTTTTTTAACCACAATTTAAAAAATGTGATGTATTTTCTTTTAGTCATTTTTTTAAAGCATTGGGTTTTTATTTATTTATTTATTCGTTCTTTTTAGTTATACATGACAGTAATACCTGTTTTGATAAAATTACACAAGCATGAATTATATCTTCTTCTAATTAGGACCCCATTCTTGTGGATGTACACAATAGTGGAATTCATTGTGGTATTTTCATGTATGCATGTAGGAAAATTATGTCAGATTCATTCTGTTATCTTTCCTGTTTCTATTTTCCCTCCCTTCCCTTGATTCCCTTTTGTCTGATCTACTGAACTTCTGTTCTTCATCCACACTTATTGTGGTTTAGCTTCATATCAGCAAAAACATTTGACCTTTGGTTTTTTGGGACTGGCTATTTCACCTAGCATGATAGTATCCAGATCCTTCCATTTACTGGCAAATGTCATAAAGTCATTCTTATTTATGGCTGAGTAATATTCCATTACACACACACACACACACACACACACACACACTACAGTTTCTTTATCCATTCATTTGTTGATGAACATCTAGGTTGGTTCCATAGCTTAGCTATTGTGAACTGAGCTGCTATAAACATTTATGTGGCTGTGTCACTGTAGTATGTTGGTTTTAAATCCTTTGGACACATACATAGGAACAGGATAACTGGGTCAAATAGTGGTTCCACTCTTAGTTTTCTGAGGAATTTCCATAATGCTTTCCAGAATGGTTGCACCAATTTGCAGTCCTACCAGCATTGTAGGAATGTACCTTTTCCCCACATCCTCATCAACATTCATTGTTACCTGTGTTCTTGATAGTTGCCATTTTGACTGGAGGGAGGGGAAATCTCAGTGTAGTTTTAATCTGCATTTCTCTAATGGCTAGAAGGTTAAACATTTTGGGGGTCTTTAAAAAATAGCCATCAATTGTATTTACTTGAACTTGTGACTCTAGTTGGAAATCCTGCCTGAGAGAGAAAAGTATTTTTGATTATCTATGCGTCATTTCTAGAAATGGGGTTCTTGTGATTTTTAAATTGTGTGGTGGCCAGGCCCCCAAAAGGAATTGATCCATTTATGGGCTACTAAATACAGTCTGACATGTCTTTCTAAATATGGCAACTCCCAACACCATTGATAGCAGCAAATATTTATTAAATGTGTGCTAAGGCCCGCAGCATGTGCTAAGACTCCCAAGAGCATAATGTATATTTACTTATTTAATCCCCCAAACAACTCTTGGAAGTAAATACTTGTCACTATAACTTTACTTCTGGTAAAACTGAGGCCCAGAGAGGTTACCTAACTTGCCCAAGTTTGCACAGTTTGTAATCTGCAGAGCATGAATTCACATTTAGTTTTAAAATAACAGATGATCTAGGGAAAAAGCCTTATTAAATACTTTGGTTTAATCGTTGAATAGGAATAATCAAAAAGAAGAAACTTTAAAAAAGACATGGAGTGTTGCTAATTCCACAGATTTGAGAGCTCTGAGAATTTACCTCTTTTCCCAGGATATTTATCTCAGAAAGTGATTATCATTTTGTTTTCCTCACATAGACCTCATTTATAGCTTGGGGAAATAGCTGTGGGCTTTTGGAGACTTGTAAGTAAGTGACTGTTTAGTCTATATTGTAAGCTATCAATAAAACTGCTCTTCATCTCTCTTATCAAAGAATCAAATTCAAGCTCAGAAACCACTTCCCCAGGACTTTGTAGATGTCTGGGTATTGCAGGAAACTGACTGGAGGGATGTGCTCAGGAAAAAGTCCCTTCTATTTACCACCAAGGGCAAAACAAAGTGTGAGAATCTCTGTATCCAATATGCCGTTGATGGGAAATGGTAAGAACTTTTCTTGACCCTGGTAAACCAGGCATGTGGCTGCTGTGGTCCCTGACTATGTCCAGTTACACACCTCAGCAGGATTGGATCCTCCTCTGATTACCACCCAATTCAGAGGAATCTCCAGGGGGCAGTGAGTTCTGGAGGAGGCAGGAGAGAGGGAAGCCCCAAAAGAGAAGGGAGATACTGTTCCTGGCTGTGGCTGCTTGTGCAGGGCACAAGCTTGATTTGGATGCTTAAGGGCTTTTTGGAGTTAATAATAATGTACTGTGAATCTTTATTCTTTCCTGTAATAACATGAGTTGCCTTAATAGGTATTAAAACAGATTGTCCAGTTTAGTTTGGCATCACAATCTTGGCTCTGCGTGATGCCGTAGTGAAGAAAGTCACCTTTCCTCTCCCAAACCCCAACCTTTTCAGGAAAGAAAAATTACATGAATTCCCATCTCCTCCCGTGAGACTGAAGTGCCCTCAACCAGGAGGGTTAATCATTTTCTGAAAGGAAATTTGGTTAGAGAGTGACCATAGTTGTTGGTCTTATGTTGATGGTCCCTTCTGTATGGGAGCATCAGAGGACTTTCCCCACTGTACCCTCTTACCAGGTGGTATGGGTTAAACTCAGGGGAAGGAAGAACAAGAAGAAATGCATGCATTTATGTGGGGCTCATCTTTTGGGGGGAGCATGTGAGAAATGCTCCTTTCAGTTGTTTTTATAATGGCGCTTCTCTTTGACTCAGCCTTACTTCGTGCTGGAAATAGCGTGGAAATATAATTAATGTCTTTGTGTTTAAGACATTTCATTTCAAAATGACGGGGTATACCAACAGTTGTGGCACTGAAATCATTAAAATCATGCAAATGCTTAAAGTGTGTAGGCCTGGGAGATTATAGTTTCATTAGAGAAAAGGCTATAAAGTTAGACCTAGGTAATTACCTTTCCCATTAATTCTAGAAAATTCTGTGCTCCACTGAGAAGTGATCGCGGTGCATCGTGCCTTCTGTGCTTTTACATTCAAACGGCAGGAGCCTTTATTTCATCAGCACAAACTGCAAGGTAACAGCGGCAGCTTTCCAGGTGTACTTTGCAAATTGGGGTTTAAATGTGGAACACATCAAATTAAAATTCAATATTAATTATTTTGTCTTGCTAGGAGTCTGAGTGGTTTAAAGCAGCAAGGGTAATTGTCTAATTCATTGTGTGTGTCTACAGTGAACTTAATCATTATGTCAGCTTCCTAATAAAAGGTTATTATAGAAACAAAGATCCCAATTTTACATATGGTAGGCAAGGGAGGATTCGAAAAGCTGGTCTCTAAGGTAGACTTGAGGATCTTGACAAATGATGCCCATGCTGTGATCAGATACTTAACAAGAAATCTCGTTATTAACTAGGCCTGTACAGATAATTAGCACTTGAGCTTCAAATTTTAAATCTGGCTTGAGATGTATAATTTATCAAAAGCCTTAGCTTGCTGTCAAAGTCCGATAATAAGGTAGTGTTATTGATGAATTGAGATTAAGAGCAGATTGAAGAGAAAATTAGGCCACTGGTTAGCCTGAAAGGACTGATTTCAATATTTACAGTACTAATTTGGTATTATTTTGGTAAATGGATGTGGTCCCCAAGTGCTAAATGGTATAAAAGAGTAAACTATGCATCATTATTCCAACAGAAAAAGCATTGTTTACTGTGTACTGGATTTTGCAGCACTAGCAGTCTGGTTAATAGGCTTCTTTAGAAGATGAGTGTACCTGGTTTTTATTGCATGCATTTATTATAACCCATTCAGCACCCAGGGCTTTTAGTGAAAATTAGAAAATGTAGCTTCTTTACATTAAAAATTATATTACATTAGACTAATTGCTATGGAGACTGTCTTCCTGATTTAACTCGCTCTTGTTTATCTCTTGGCATTGTCTTCCAAACATTCTTGTCACCGGAATTTAGATAACTACCATTTTAGATATTCAAGCTACATAAAATGAGCAATCTTTTTTTAATGATCCCTGGTAGCACTTCATTGCCAGCGATCTTGGGGGTGGGGGAGGGAATGAGATGTACAATAAACCATCTATCTCTAGTGTCTCTCAGCTCTGAAGCACATTCTGAGTACACTTCTGCGACCCTTAGCAAGTTAAATCTTTTTGATGCATGTAATAAAATGTTGTTTCGGGCAATAGCTGATTTCCAAAATTATATTAGGCATAACATAAGGCTGTGGCAAATTGTCTCCCTATTTTTCCTTGCTCGAGCTCACAAATGGGATTGGGAAAGCACTGGAGTGTTTTACTGTATATCACATCAGGTACAAATAGAGTACACTGCACCATAATATATCTATATGTAGCTCATGGCAATATCTGCCCGTGAAATAATAAAGCTCAGGGCGGCTCGTTTCCAAAAAATTGCTCGAAAATCCCTTGTCACGTGTTATTGGCAGCAGCCCCTCTTCTCCAGTCTCCAGCTGTCCAGCGGGGTGTGCCAAGTCACAGCAGGACCTGAGGACTGTTTGCACTGCACAGTGGCACGGAGCTTTATGGTGATGTTCCTTGTACATTGTGCACTTGCAGACAAGTAGGCTTTCGGAGACTCAGCAGGAGCGCTCCAGTGTTTGTGCTGAGGTGGTTAGCTGGTGGGCAAATTGCTATTATTCAGAAATGTGTGGCAGAGGAAAATGTATTACATTACGTTTTCTATCAATATTGTCTTAATGCTGACCAATAACAGGCCTCCGCTCAAGCTGGCCCTTCTTTCTGACTTTTATTTTAGGCTTAATTATATTGAGTGGAATTTAGTTGGAGAGGCTTTCTGGGTGGAAGGAAGAGCTTTCTTTGCCCCCTGCCTCCAGATGCATCTCCCCAATCTATTCTGCATTTTGACTCTGCAAGATTCCCTGCCTGCCCCCCACAACCCCTGAAATAACATTAGTTTAGCATTTTGCTTTCAGATGAAAAAGATTTGGTGTATCAGCTGTTCCAATATATGTTGACTACTGACTAATGGATATTTATTCCACTTTATTGCTTTCTATAGGCAAAACTCAAACAAAAGGAATTGGATTTTGCTAATAGCAATGAGCAGCATTGGCAATTTTTGACAGCAGTAAGGATAATAATACCCACACATGGAGAAGGGGCCTATAGCTTTTCACAGCACTTTTACATATATCATCCCCCTTGATTCTCACACATGACCCAAGCAGGGGAGGGATTATGATGCCCATTCAATAGCTGAGGAGAAGGGGGACAAGGAAGGAGGTTACAGAATGAGCTTCAGCAGAGCCAGCATCATTTTGTTCTTTGAACTTTCTGACATTTGCTTTTCGTTCTTTCCTCTGAACAAAGCAGTTTTATTCTTTATGACAACATTTCCTTTCCCAGTGAAAGTTTGCAGAAATGCTGCCAGTGCAGGGTACCCCTGCTGCCTCTCTCAGAGTTGCACAGAACAGTCATCAAGGGCCAAGCGAGCATGGTGGCAATGTGTGACTTCATGTCAGTTCTCTGTGAGATCCTTACCTAGCTCCAAGTGTACATTCCAGAAGTGCTCTTTGTTGGATGTTGCTGGACGGCTCAGGAAGGTGCCATAGAACTCAGCCTTGTATATTCTGAATTTAAAAACTATTAGTCAGCAATTAAATCCAGCAGTTGAGGCAGTGTATGTGTTTCAGAAAAATAACTTTAAAAAAAAAAACACCTCATTCAGGAAAGGTAGTGCTGAGATCTGAGTGCTGAGATTAGAACTCAGGTATTTCCCTTTTCATGTCTATATCATTAGCCCTGTTGCTTTCTGACCTTTAAAATACCCCACCCCCACCCCCAGCCTGTTCACACACCCAGAACTCTCTGCCAAGAACTTTGCTTCATGCTGGTTCTGTGAGGCCACCTTCTCTTAGGAAACTTAGAGGGAGGGAATGAATGTGTTTCCTAAAGAAAGAGCTCAGTCACGGGACCACATCACCTCCCCAAACACTTCCCTTCTCCAGCTTCAGCCTGAAAGTTCGAGTCTGAGCCTTGCAATGAGCAGCAGTTTAGTTGCATGTAGCAGAATAAAAATATTTTCTTCCATTTCAAACAGGAGTAGGAACTCATTGTGAATAAATCACACATGCATGTAGGATAGACTGGTCTGTGTGCCAAAGAAATAAATGCTCATCAGATGACCACAGTGTGTGAACAGGATTTGTATTTTATATTGAGTGCATAGGTACCAGAGTTTAGTGTTTTGCGTCCATACTCTCCTCTCTGCTAGGAGCTCAGCAAAGGCAAGGCGAGGCTTGCGTTCTGAAGAGGAGGCTGAGTTTGTGTGTGTTTGGGGGAGGAAGAAGGAGAAGGCGGAAGGCAGAAGAAATAGCTGTTTAATTTGAAAATAAAAATCATGGAGAAGAACACAGTATGAAAATATTAACAAAACCAACAGCAAAGGCAATCAAGAACTGAGTCTGTAGATTTTTCTAAGTATTTTTTTTCCATAGCAGTATTTTCTTTTCTTTTTTTTTTTTTGCTTAAAAAGATGTGTTATATTAATATGCCAGTTAAAGGATATGGACATTTCAAGTCTAGGCACAAAGACATTTTTCATCTGGTAAGTGCTGAGCTTTATTTTTTCAAAAGTGTGGATAGAGTAGAAGTTTTATTGTTTTTTAAAGCAAATATTTGAAATAAATAGCTATCATGTTCAGGTTGCCATTATTCTTTTAAAAATTTCATTGTAAAGGTAGTATGAAATATAAAGAGGAAAAATACTGGACATTTGTGAAATAACATCGTCAGACAATCTTCCCACCTCAAAGGAATGATTTATGGTACAGTTGGCATCATATATGACCTTTTACATTTTAATTATCAGAAACTTTGGCTCTCTCATCTTTTAAGCTGTCAAACTAATTTCAACATACCCATTGAAGAATATACCTAAGTGTTTAAGAGAGAATCATTCCTTTATTGGAAGTTAATTTTCCCTTTAAAATTTAAATAAGATTTTTGATATTTGGATGTTTTAAACTATGCACTTTTAGTGTAAGGAAGGCATCCTTTTAAGGGACCTGCAAAAACCTGTTTATTTATTAAACTCTATCATAGAAATATTGAAAAGCAAAACACTATTGTTTTTAAAGTTAGAAATATGAAGTATATATTTGATAACCTAACTTTCAGATTGGAACTTTGCTGATGCTTGGGTGTATTTTGATCAATATGTACTTATGTAGCAGCAATCCTGCATTTATCCTTACTGAGAATTGTCTACAGAAAATGAATTGCCCTGAAATTACAGGAGGTCACGTATTGTTTTTCTTGTCGTTTGTGCTGTCTTCTTATTTAATGATGTCTTCATACAAACACAAGACACAGTATAAGCATACACACACATTTGATTTCACAAACGGATTAATCAGTATGCAAAAATTGCCAATGGGGTCTCTTTCTGCTCTACTGGAATCCAAAGGAGCTGAGCAGAAGCCCATCCGGTTTCAGTTCCCGAGGACGTCGGGCTAGGAATTCACCAACAAAGTCTCACCAATAGGGGTCTCCAGTGTACCACACAACTACTTCGGCCACTCCATTATGATTATTTACAGTATGCTGTACATGAAGACAGAAGCAAAGGGGCAGAACAGATTTATATGAGCTGGGGCTGATCCTGGATTTATTCAAGGAGTGAAAGGGTGACGTCACAAGTTATAAGAGATGAGAAGAAGCAAAGACACATCTAGGTTTGGTGTGAGAATACCTTTAACCTAATGGTGCAAACACAATCTGTCTGTGACCTAAGCAGAAAAAATATCCAGGCAGCTGGCTCTATGGGTGTTTCCAGATATCTAAATATGTGCCTTTGTTTAGATGGAACATCCAGAAGAGTGAGTGAATTTTTCTGTTCTCACTTGAATTTTTGGGGTATGATTTGAAACTATCTGAACTGGTTCGTAGTAGTTTTCTATGAAGTTCTTTAGTTTTTAGTGAGAAGGTAGATGTTGAAACACATCTTTTCTCTCTCTGTTACAGATGATGAGGGTAAGGGGACACCAAAAAGAGCAATTAGGAAGCATCATAATTAAATACAAAGTCTAGATCATGTTTACAAAGAGCAGTACGGATTTGTGATACATGAAACATGTCACAACATACTTTGCATTTGCGATCATGGAATTTCTTTATGAAATTCATTCTAGAAAAATTGGTTTACAAAACCCTTGAGTAATATTAAGACATTTCTAATATCTTAGGGTCTATCTATTCGTGTGGAAAAGGCAACAGATATCCACATCGCTTTCTCATTATTCATTTACTTACTTAACAAACACTTATTGAAGTCATTCCTTGAGAAGCTACTCAGTGCCTAAAGGAAAATAGCTCTCTTCAGGGAGTTCAGTCTAGTAAATGATAAATAAGAAAGAATTGTAATAGAAAACAGGCTGAGGTAGGAGATGGCACTGAGGCAAGAGAAAGGATTAAACAATTAGTTCCGAGGGAGGGGCTGAATATAGTCAGAACATGCGTCATCTCTCAGATGATCTGTGAGGAAAATTGAGGACTCTGACAAGCAGCATTGGGCAGAAGTACACGCCATGTGCGAAGACCTGGAAGTTCTTAGTGGAATGACAAGTTAATGAGCAGAAATGGAGTCAACTTCATACGGCTCATTCTTCCTGAGAGGGAAGATAGGTGAATGAAGCTCACCGGGGTGAGAACTGCCTTGGTCAAGGTGAATTGAATCTAGAGCTCAAGGCTGTGGGAATTGTGAGGAGGTGGAAAGAAAACCAGGTAAATGTAGAATGTTAACTTCTGGAAATCAGAGTTAGGGGGATTGTCAAGATGACCCCATTGGACGAAGCCATATGGACATGTGAAGACTTATTTAACAAACCTCCATGTGACCAACTCCCCTGTGGTTGATTTTACTTTTCACCTTTAGGTGTGGCCCATTGGCATGTCTTGGGTTTAGAAACTAGGCACTGATTCTAATCCATCTGGGTCACCCTAACTAGCATGGTAAAGGAATTGGTCTCTTTGGTCTTCATCAGATTAATTTCTTGCCTAAAAAATGAGAGGTTGTTTTAGTCTTAGTTGAGGTCTTCACCAGCTAAAGAGCCAGTGAATCACAGTGGGGCTGAAGACACATGGTCACATATCCTGCAGGACAGAGGAGGGAAATAGGGCCAAGGACACGAGAAACTCTAACTCCTTGCTTAGGTGAAAAGGATAAAAGCTATCAAAGAACACACTTGACCAAACAAAGACCAAAAGGAATGAAGTTTGGAAAAATACTTGCAAGTTGTAAGAATGTGGCTGGTATTAGAGATGAGTGTTATCAAAACTTCTAAACTTTCAGGAATCGACTGAGTGCACGTGGGTAAAAGTTTGATTTCATATATGACTTTCTTTTAGTCAAAGTCAAGCAGCTAACACAAGGGAACAAATGAGGATGATTAATTCTCACTTGGGGAATCAGAGAAGGCTACCTGGAAAAAATGACACTAGGCCTTACCACCAGTAATGAGGGGAGCGAAGGGCACTTTTAGTTAAAGGACCAGCATGACCAGCAGATGATCATAGCCATGGAGACTCTGTGGTCCTGGCAAGTTACAGGCAGAAACAGGAAAACCCTGCTCAACTGGGGAGAAAACAAAGGAGAAGATGTTTCTAACTCAACAGTGGCTAGACAGATGGTCTTCCTGGGGTGACTGCTCTCACACTATAATATCTCTAAAATTCCTGGGGACTTAAATGCTGAAAAGCACAGGATAGTGAGAGGAAATGACAAGAAGAATTTAAAATCTAATACCCTTTCAAGTTATAAAAATGGCTGGTAAGGGTTGGGACAATGTTTTCCTTATTCTTTTTTTTTTTTTTTTAAATTTTGAGACAGGGTCTCACTAAGTTGCTGAAGACCTTACTAAGTTGTTGAGGTTGCCCTTAAACTTGCGATCCTCCTGTCTCAGCATCCTGAGTCGCTGAAGTCACAGGCATGTGTCACCACACCCAGCTGGGACAATTCTTAATGGGGGATATAATGTGTGTAACATACCTGGGAAAAGAAACCTCAAATGAAATTTAGAAAATGTATACATTATACAGGAAATGATCTGGAATTATAAAGCATTACATGAATCAACAATATAGTTTTAACAAAGTTTCAATGACTATATTTTGGAGCTTTAGAACCCAATGTAAGAGCTCTGAAAGAAGATTCTTTTGCTACATCAATTTCTGAATTCTTTCAGATACAATACAGACACACCACTTGTCTGTTTCTAGTTTTTGGTCAACACTGTTATGAGAACACAGATATATAGCTAAATTAGAAATTTGTTAATTCAACTAGTTTCAGTCAACATTGACTGTACAAATACTTTATGAATATTTAGCACAATATTTAGTTTGGGGTTGGGAGTAGAGAACAGGGCAGAAAAATGAAAAAGAAAAAGTACTATGTGTTTGATTTAAGTATTTTTCAAAGGAGAAATTAGTAAAGGCATAGAAGATAGGCCCTCTGAAGGAATATTATACTCATCGTGATTATATTACTCAGAGGAAAGAAAATCAAGGTTGTCTCAAAACCCTCTATAGGAAGGCTTTTGAGAAAACTCAGATCAATTTTCTTTGGGTTTTCATTTCATTAGCTTTTTAACTAGAAACAGCCTCAAATTACAGAATTATAGACATTGAAGTTAGTTAAAAGGATGCTGCTTTTGCTAAGTAAGAGCAGTGATGATCAGGTATGTGACCTGGGCATCTGATTGCCTGGCTTTGAATTTTGTCTGTTGCACACAGTAGCTGCACTCAACTTCTCTGAGCAAAGTAACTTAACTTCTTTGGGCCTTTATATTTTATCAGTAAGATGGAGATAAAAAAATACTTTCTATTGCAAAAGGTTCTGTAGGATTAAATATATTAACAAATTGAAAGAATTTAGACCAATGCTGAACCACAGTAGTGTAAATGCTTAATAATGATTATCTCTTATTACTATGACTTGAGCATAATTGGTGCTCATTGAATATCTATTGATTGATTACTACAGCTAGCCCTGACAGCTTTTTATGTGGAAAAAAAAATAAGGCAATCTTTGCTTTTTTCTTTCTTGGCAGGTTTCATTAGAGCCTCTCTTGGCTTATACACTGCCCTAGCATAGAGTCTTCTATGGACAGCTAGTAGGTGTGTACTAAATACTGCATGTTAAAGGGCAAAATTAAATAACAAATGTAGTTGACAACTCAGGGTGGAAATAAGTTCTGATTATTAATTGAAGGCACTGTATGCATGTTGAAGGCTGCTCTATATTTCTGATTGCCAAGATAGCAGAGAGATGACTGTCTCAAAGCTTAGGGCATTTTGAAATCGGAGTCCAGCTCCATAGTCTGTGACAATGCACAGTGGTTGATGAGTTAGTTCTAGAGGCTTCTGAATTTTAATGATGCTGGAGATGATATTGTGTGTCCTTCAGCTTGTTAGAGTGACACCAGCACTCCATAAATCATAATACCTGTGTATTGTAAAATCAATAGCAAAGTGCTATCTCAGCGCCAGCCCTTAATAAGTTTCTCTCTGTTCTAACAGCTTAAACTTTGCCATAATGCCATTGGATCTGTAGGTGAGGATCAGAGCATGCTTAATTTGTTTTGTAATAGAGACTTTTCACTAATGAAGGACCGATTAGTTAAGCTTTGGTTGCCATTCTAGTGATCAGTTGGCAGAACAGTCTCCGCAATTAAACTCGTGTATCTCTGTCCTGAAGCAAAAAAGCAGGCTTAAACAGTCAATAAATGTTAATCCAGTCACAACCTGTCTCTGCCTTTGAAGGCTGCCCATGAGGGCTTTTCCCCCTTACATCACATTTTTTTCATCTTGTTTTAAATGTGGTGGTCCCCATGGAGTCGGGATGTGGCATACATGACCTCCCACGGTTCAGTAATAAGATCTGGCATGCTAACAACATTGTCTACAGATCTGTCATCTATAGGTCCGTTTGTCCCTCCCCCTCTCTCACCTCATCTCTTTATCCAAGGTTGAAGAATAAATGAGCAATTGAAACACATGCACACAAGCCCTCTGGATGAAATTGGGGAAATATGTATGCAAAAAGGAGGGTGTGCTTTTGTGTGGCTAGGACACATGAGCTGTCTCCCACTTTCACTGCATACATATGTAGTCAGGATGGCATAGAAAAGTCTTGTCCTTATTTGCTTTGATTGCAGCGGATGTAGGTTGTAATCATCACTGGTGAGTGCTGGGAAGTGAGAGCCCAGGGAAGAGCAGCAAGCCCAGGGAAGATTTGAAATAATTTCTGGATTGGGGAAGGAGGTCAGGGGAAACAAAAAACAAAGAAGAAGAAGAAGAAGAAGAAGAAGAAGAAGAAGAAGAAGAAGAAGAGGAGGAGGAGTGAGAAGAAGTCACAGTTTTTGGAGGTGAATCCCCCCCACAAAANGAGATGGAGGAGGAGGAGGAGGAGGAGGAGGAGGAGGAGGAGAAAATATTTTCAAAACTATTGGTTACTCTTTGTGTCATCTGTATCCTCAAGTAAAATTTCAGATATTTTTCCTTTTCTATTTTTCTCTTTTGCAAAGAGAGAAAAGTAAAGACTGGCAGCCAGACAGGAAAGTTGTTAATAAAGACAGTGGCCCACAGACCTGTGGGTAAATGAAAGGGAATGGTCTGAAAATGTAAACATCTTCTGTGGAATCCAGATCCACATGCTTTGAGAATTTGGTGACATTTGTTTATTCTTTTCCCTTATATAGGAGCTTGTTTTCCACAGAACAAGCACTGGCCCATTTTACTTCATATCATTTAGCCTGTGTCCCTGAAGGGAAGATTATAGTTGTAGGAAAGAGGTGCAAAGGAGGTAGGGACACTGGAAGTGAGTGGCCCGGTGTCACTGGTATGGGGTGAAAGTACTGAAAAATGATTCATGAACAAAATGCTAATCACAACAGGGAAGTTTAGAATTTAACTTGCAATTAGTCCAGGTTTTGTACAGCTCTTGTTTGGTTGGCATTTACTTTAGCATATTAGTATTTTATGATACAGTTTTATCACTTAAAAGAAGGTAGCAAATTATTACTCGATAGACTATGTATGAATTTAAAACAACTACAGTTTTCAAGGCATTCTGGCTTGCTCTTTTGCATCCATCTTCTTCCTGGACTGAAAATACTTCAGTGCGATCTGACAGCGAAAGAGTAGGCAAGAACTTATCATGTCCTGATGAGGTCACTTATGTTAGAAGAACCTCTAGTAATTTCTCTTAGATTCATTAGTTTTTCAGATAAAGCAGTGCTGTAGAATATACATGGAGGTGTTAACCCTGCCTTAATAAAGGTAGCCATTTTCCATTTCTGAATTACTCATTTAATAGATATTTAATAGATATCATCCACCTAGCACAGAGGAAACAAGGAAAAGTGACAAGCTCTGTCTCTTCCCTAAGTCCTGTGTTCACGGATGGGAAATTTAATATAAGCAAAGAAATACATTTAAAGTAAAAAAACCAAAAACACACCGAGCACTGAAGGCAGAAAATAATTAGCGTTACTCAAGTAATGCTGAAAGATGGCATAGAAAAATCTTGCTGGGCATCAAGCCACATGCCGTAGGCCTCAAGTCTTCAGCAATGGGGTCTTTCTGAGCTCTTGTTCCATAAGTAGCACTGTGTCAGATACTCTGTGCTGTTGTCAAGAAAATTAAGATACTGAGCTTTCAAACATCAGAATTTTATTTTTTTCTCAAGAATGTAAGATAATTTTTTCAGAATCAATGACATGTCTATGTGTATTTAGACTCCATTTCCCTGTTTTACATTATATGTATATATATCTACTGACTGTAGGTGGAATCATTTGAAATGTATGATTTAAAAAAGGGTCTCTGCCATGATTCCTTTGACTAAACAGAGGAGGGTCTTTTTAATATGGATAAATAACTATAAATGTTCTGTCCTCCAAGTCTGAATTTTGGCAAGGGGTTTCCTAAGGAGTCTGAATGGGCAGACATGTGCACACACATGTATAAGGCCCCTTAGTGAGCCTGAGTAACCAGAGAGCTGGAAATGTGGGTTTACCCTGCCAGGGAATTTTTAAGCAAAACTGACTGTACAGCTAGCGGTCAATGAGGGCCAACATCAGCTCCAAGTACTTGAGCACACATGGAAGTTGCTTTCATGAAAGACATTTAAACAGATGCTAAGATGTAGCTCAACTGTCCAGACTCAGGTGGAAGCTCACTGTTACAAAGTGGGGTATGCATTCCAGGCATTCCTAGCCAACCAGAAAATATCCAGAGGGGTCCCTTTCACATTCAAATAAGCAAGAGGATCAAAAAAAAATGTCCACTTTCTCCTGGATTTTGTACATTTTCAATGCTGCCAAATAGCCACAAGCTGAGGGCAATTATTCTGAGTTAGCAGCTGGGAGTGAGCAGGAATAGATAGAAGGAAATCAATATCCTCATCAGCGCTGTTTAACATTTCTTTGTTAAGCTTAGCAACCTAACAAATATTTTACAACTCTTTTGTTCCCAAGTCCGGTTAACCAAGAAACAAATAGGAAGGAAAGGAGCTCTGTTCTCAAGGTCCTAGGAGGGAATTTACTGTTCTCTTTCACCAATTAAAGGCCATTAAAAGCATGTGGTTTTCCATGAAGGCTCTAATTTAAATAGACAAAATTGAGGACATTCTTGACGGAGGTGCCCCTTACTTTTGTTTATGTGTAGACGGTACAGAGCTGTGGCTGGATAAAAGAATGCATATATTGGAATGGAAAAAGAGGTTGGTAGCAAGGGAGGAGTCTCTTCAGCTTCTTGACCCCTACCCACAGTCCCGTCCATATGGGGCAGCACACAAATGGGGCCAAGAGCCAATCCTCTGGCAGATTAAGGGTTTCCCATTTGTTTCTCAGTCATTCTTCCCAATACATATCTTGTCAATGGACAAAAAGAGATCTCATGGGACGTTGACCTCCAAAGGAGCAAATACACCTTGTTCTACAAATAGTTGCTGCTTAATAGTATGTTGCAAAGACACAGAATGTGACACTTTCCGAAGGCAGAGGGGACCTAATGTGAAACACGGGGTGTCAGTACAACACTGCTCAGGAAACGCAGACCTGGGCTCAAGTGGCTTTTTAGATGAAGCTTTTCTGAAGTAGATTCAGGAACCCTTGTTTAATTCTAAAGTGAGTGACCCTGACTTGACAATTCTCTTGGAAGGGCCCTTGGCATTTGTCTGGAAGAGCTGTTCTGATTCTTCATCCTGCTAGGGCTGCCATGATTGCAGGGCATACTGGGAATCTCATGCTTTGGAAATGAAGCCCCACTTTCTCCCATTTTCTTCAAGATCAGAAAATTCCACCAGCCAAAAGCAAGGGTAATTTGAGAGTTATTGTGGGTAGAAACTAAGTTGACTGTACAATAAAATATGACAGCAGGAAGAGTACAGTCTTTAGAATCTGACATGCTGCCTTCGAACCTCCGCTTTGCCAATTAACTTTGTGACTCTGGGTAAACTTATTTAACCTCCAAGAACCTTATTTTCATGGGATTGCTGTGAATTTTTATTGAGAAGGTGAAAAGAAAGTACCAAAACCCATGCAGGCCCCAGCATAGCTGCTCCAGACAAATGGCTTCCCATCCCTTTACTTTCTTTCTGGTTTTGGATTAAATGCAAATTCTCCTGCTATTTGAAGATTTTTTAGATAAAATGTTCACAAATAAGACAAAATCATAATGAGTAAGCATAAACAGCACTAAAGTTAAGGAGATACATTTAATTGTATTTGTACTGAAGGGTATATAATATTGAGTTTGTGGAGTTTGTACATTCCTCATTTCTTTTTGCCAAGATGTAGAAGATAAAATGGTCTTTCGTGCGCATTAGTGGATAATGTGAAACTCTGGGATCACTGCAAAGCTTTCCTATAGTAAGCCCTGCTAGTACTTAGCATTGTGACGGTGGTTAACATGTGCTGATCATGAAAAACTATTAATGTCCCTGATGCAAGGGGTACACTCTTTATTTCTGAATTGACTTGAGCTGAGCTAAATCCTAGACCCAAACAAAACTAGTGTGTGGCAGGAATAGTTCTTCTAAGCTCTAATAACTCAAATATTTTTCATTAAAATACACACCGACCAAAAAAAGACGTAGACCTGATGCCTGCAAAAGGCATTTATGTTTTCCTTTTTATTTTTAAACAAAGCAAGGAGCTAAAAACATCAGAAATAATGAAACCAACATATTTTTATTGCCCGGTTCTTATAAGAACTGATTTTTAATGAAATTTAGTTTTAAACAAAAAATCTTGTTCCTGGGTTGAACCTTTTCACATTCCAGCCTGGGGCTATCTTTTATTGGTCAAGTTATAAATCCCAGAAAAGGGGGTTTTATAGTGGAAATGCTGACAGAACCCGCATAGTGCTACTGGGTGCCTCTCTAATTAGTCTGAAATCCTGAAAGCTGAATTCCATAATATGTGGCCTGTACTGTAGTGAGATTACCGTGTGGGCCAAACCTCCAAGCTTAACTGGGTATTTCATGTGCAGTCTCGGCTCCATATAGCCTATGGTAGAGCCTTTTGCTGTTGTAAAATGCTAGTACTTTTGAACAAGAGAAAGCTTTCTTGGTCCTCTTATTTATGTAATGGTGCTGTTTGGATTTTTTAAAAAAATAATTCAGGAAGAATCTCTGGCATGCATAACTACTTTGTAGACAATGAGCTTCTACATGGGCCTGGACAGTTAGATTTTTTGAGATTCATTTTAGCATCTATTTAAATACTTTTCCATGAAATCAGCTTCTATTTGTGCTACAGTGCCTGGTGTTAATGTTGACAAAGAAGCATCCTGCCAGGGTACTGAAATAAATGAAGGAGAGGACACATGTGGTTTTACTTGCACAGCACTTTCCTGTTTTGCCCTGCCCCACCCTGCAGTGCCTGCTCTGGGCCCTCCACAATCTGGAATGATGACTGCTCACACTTGCTTGGTGCAGGTCTGGTAGGGTCTTCATATCTTGCAGCTGCAGAACCCAGTCAAAATGTCACCAGTCCCCTGGCCTGGACCTAAGTTGGGCAAGACTTCTCAGCCTATCTCTAAAGAAACACACAAAATAGAAAAAAGAAAGGAAAGAAAGAAAAATACTAGGTTCAGTTTTTAAAGTGACACATGTCAGACAGGCCCAGGCTTCTGCACTGTGATCATGACTACCCTTTTAGGTCCCCTCATCTTTTTGTTGGTAGGTTGTGGTTTCCTGAGGTGTTCTGCCATGTTGGAGAGGTTAGGTTCAAACAAAATTCTTGCAACCACCAGTGATTGTCTAAGACATGCATGTCCAAACAATTAAAAGCCAGGTTAACAAAATGTCAAAAAGACTAGATGTTCTCCTGAGCAATGTCCTGGACTGCAGCCCTGGAGTCTTTTGGCTGAAGACTCTGCAGGCACAGGGTTGGCCCGGCTGAAAACTGCTAGAGGACATTTCAATAAAATTGTAGCAACCAGGCTGCCTTTCTCCTGGAACTTGTTATCTTTTAACACATGTTTTTGGTCTAGAAGTGACTGCTTAGCAATTTTCAGGGCATATAGTGTAACAGATATCTGTAATAGAATTACTTTCCCTAGAATAATAATAAATGTAGCAGCAAATGCTTATACTTTTGGTCTGTTTTGTTTTGGTGAGGTGCCTGGTGAAATGATTAGTATATTTATACTCACCTAACATGAGTTTCAAAATTATGTGTGATTTGTAAATACACAGCAAATAAATTATGTACTACTAATGTGTATTTGTAACTGGACATTTCATGGGAGAAAAATCTTTTAGAGAAAAATCCTAAATTTGATCAGAAGGAAAAAACAAAAACAAAAACAAAAATAAAAAAAAAAAAAAAAGAAAAGAAAGACTAGCTTTTTTTCTCTCCTTCCTTTCCCCCTTCTTTGAGAAGAGATAATGACCCAATGATTAGTCTTATTGAGTTAGATAAATAAAATTTGGCAAATTATTCATGTGTTGAACTTCTCCAGGTCTATTTTGATTACAAATATTCTACTGTTCGCATGTACTGCTTTGGGGTTTAGAAATATTTACAATAATCCAACCCACAATCCAATAAACTCTACAAAAGAGTAGATGATCATCTGTTGAGTAAGTTGAGGGTATGTTGGAATGTCAATGTAATGGAGGAGAGAGAAAAATCAAAGCAAGCCTTCAAACCAATTTGTACATCTGTATTTGTCTCATTGAAAAGATACAATTTTAATGATGAAAACTTTAAGTAAAAGAAATAATACACAATTAGGTAATTCCTTAGGACTTGGTTGACTAAACTTGCAACAAGTACTGAGAGGAGCCTGCCGGAGCAACATCACCCTGCTGCCCTCATTGTCTGAGTAAGCTGGAAGCAGGAACAGTTCACTCACAAAAAGAGTGGAGAGGGCTAGGGCTGTGGCTCAGAGAGCTTGCATAGCATGTATGAGGCATGGGGTTATATCCTTGGCATTACATAAAAATAAATAAACAAGTTTTTAAAAAAATCCAGTGGATAGAATTAGGCAAGTTAATCTTAATGTCGCATAAAAGATAAAGAATTAAAAATTGGTCAAGGCAAGTTTGAAGAAGAATAGAGGGAAAAACTCATTGTAGAAGACATCAAATCTTCTCATAAGGTATAATAATTCAGACATTGATTAAAAGAGAAAAAGTAGATGAATGGAAGAGCAAAAAGCCCAGAAATAAATATACGGGCAGTTGGTCTACAGAGAGAGAGCATGAGAGTTAAGCAGTATCACAGTTCTAAAACATTGATTGGAAAAATATTTGATAGTCCTGTGAAAATGCAGATTTCCTGTCTCATAAACAAAAATATGTTTCTGATTTGTGAGAAAAAATATGTTAAACTTTTTGAGCTAAATATAGAAAATGACTATATAAAAATGGGATGGAGAAGGATTTGTTAAATAAAAAGTACAAACAATATTGGGAAATATAGATGAAATTATACTAAATTAAACTAGTTAGACTAAATTAAACTAGGAAACAAGCTAAAGACTAGGGGAAAGTATTTGCAATACATATAATTATTAAAAATTACACTCTGTGTATGCTTGTATAAATGCACAAATAAATATTTGTGTTAGGACTGTAAATCATATATCCCCTTTAGAGAGAATCTAGCAATATTTAATATGATTGAAGTTGCACATACCTCATCCATGAAATTTCTAGTCCAGGCATATACAGTAAAGAAAATATTGTGCATGTGTATCCGGAGTCATGTATAAGACTGTTCACTTTAGTATTGAGGGAGTAGAAAAAGTGAAAACAATATAAATGTCATCAATTATTAAATAGAAATAGCAAAATTATAAAATAGAATAATACTATGTAGTAGTTAAAATGAATGATTCAGATCTACATGTCTCCATAGATACATCTCAAGAACATATAGTTGATCCAAAAGAACAATTTGCAAAAAAAGTATGTACACTTTGAACTTAGGGGCATTTTACCACTGAGCTACCTTCCCAGCTCTTTTAATTTTATTTTGAGACAGGGTCTTGCTAACTTTCCCAGGCAGGCCCAGATGTCGCAATCCTCCTGCCTCACTCTCCTGAGTAGCTAGAATTATAAGCATGTGCTACCATGCTTATAGACACTTCTATTTTGTGGTGGGAACCTATATATGCTAAAAGTATAATGATAATCTTATGAAGAATAATATAACATCTTTCAGATAGAGGTTTTCTCTAGGGAGCAAGCAGGAGGAATAATTAAATCTACATAGTTTTATTTTAGTAAAAAAAAGATATGAAGCAAATGAGGAAAAATGTTAAGTTTTATTAAATCTGGGTAGTGGCACAGGGATTCGTCATGATATTTTTTGTTCTTTTCAGTATGTTTGAAATATTTCATAATTCAAAAAGAAAAAAGATCACCCCCCCAAGTATTAGTTCTTTTCTGTGTTCTCTAAAATGGAGTGTGCATGCTCTAAGACAGTCTTTTGGAAACAGGAAACATAAAAACTTCTATTTGTATTTTAAATCTCATCTTCTTAATATTTTCATCTTTGTGTAAATATAAAATGTAGGTTATTAGTATAGCAGAATACAAAATATTATTATTAAAAATACATGTGGGTGTGCAAAAATATGTATGTTGGTGTGCAATTAAAACATTGTCTGAAGATAATACTAACATTTAGGTAATGTAAATCATATTTCCGCAACTTCAAAATAATTCCTAGGTATATTTTGTATTTATTCTTCAACTTTTTTTTTTTTTTTTTTTTTTTTTTTTTACAAATTCACATATGGACTATATTTGATGAAAACTGAAGCATATATAAAATGTTGGGATAAATTTTTTCACTTATGTATGAATAACTTTCAATCTCAACAAATTATTTTCTTCATTATCATTTAAATGTGACTGTTTTTGTTAGACATTCTGTAATATTATTTTTTAACAACACCTTTATGATTCCAAAAATAGTCTGTGCACATTGTAGAAAATACTTTAAAAAATTCTAAAATTCTTTATCATCCCATCACTCAAACAAAATCAAGATTAATAGTCTGGTATGTTTCCTACTATCCATGTGTGCCCATTCTTGTCTACCTGCAGTATATACACTACGACTCTAATTTTGCAAAACTGTTGAAAACTAGCATATGCAGATTTGTCTTTTTTAACTTAGTATTTTATCAAAAGAATTTCTTCATATCATTAATTAATTTTTTTTAAACCTTAGATTTCAATGTTTAGTTGCCATCAAATGGATCAACCACAAGACACTTAACCAGGCCTATGTTAGTGGACATAGTGATATTTTCAAGTCATCACTCTCATAACTAGCACTGTAATAAACACTCTTATATTGGAATTTCAGTAAGTATTGGTGATTATGTCCTTATGATAGACTTTGGGTCAAAGGATAAGAAGATTTTTAAGGCTCTCAATACATATTACCCAATTGCTTTCCAGAAAGAATTGGACTTTATTTTATACTGACACATAAGTGATATGGGGATATATAAGGTACATTAAAATTTTTATTTTTATATAAGTGGGCATCTGAATTCATGGAATGAATATGTTACTGAATTTGATAGGAGAATCTATGCTCATGATTTAATTTGCTTTGAAATCCATGATGAAAGTAGTTCTCATAAGGATAAAATGTTTACATAATTGATACATTGGTCATCTAATTTGATAAATATCCTTTTAAGGATATTGGAAACTAACAGAGAAAAAATTGAAAGTCTCTTTTGTGGTTAAAAAATAATAAATCTGGAAATACTATAAATTTGCATATAAATTATTAAGGGTGCTTCAAAAAAGGGATGAAAAGAAAAAAACATACTTGGAAGAGGAAAAGATTCAATGCTTTTAAAATAATGTGGACCATAATTGGAGCTTATTTATAAAACATTTTCATTATTAAAACCAAAACATATGGTTGTTTTTCATGAGAGTTGGCAAGTGTTTTTATTGCTTTATAAAAAATTATTGAATTATGCTCTATAAATCTAATTGGCATATAGATTTTTAATAGTATATATTCTCTTTCATTAACTTAGAGCTGTTTTCCATAAATACCAAATAGTGGCTAAAGCTCAAAATGAGGGAATATAAGGTGAAACCTAGGTGTTTAAAATTTGAACAAATTTTGAAATAAAATTTTAGTATTTTCAGGGAAGGCTAATTTGGGTGATCTCTGAAGGAATGCTTTATTCCAACTTCCAGTTTGAAGTATAAATGCTACCCATAGGAAAAAAAGACTTGGGGATATTAAGTAGCTTTTAACTCCAGAAGCTCATAAAAGTCAGAGCTCTCTGGCCACAAGAATGGGTTTATTTACTGTGTTCCTTCTTTTTCACACCCAAATAGTTACAAATGTCACAATTACTTTTTGCCAGTCTCAGTCCCCTAAGGCAGAGTGGCATAGACATGAAGACCCAAAGGGTCACAATTGCTCTTTGGAATGTGAAAACAAACCAAAGTTAAATATATTTTTATTGAAGGTTGGAATTCAGTACCAAATAGCTCGGTTCTGAAGGGTCAGTCCATTAAAGTAACTTCTGTGGGCCATTTCCTGCTTTCCTCGAATGGGCTCTGAGCACCTTCCAGAGATCAATGACTGCCGCCCATCAGATCTGTTGGGGTGTGGGAGACAGTGACATGCTAGAGAGGTGGAGGAAAGATGGAGGGGCATGAAGCATAATTGCTCTTCTTGGGGCTCCTTGTCCCAGCTGCTGTACCCCAGAATATCAGTAAGTATCAAAAATGTTTCAGGGGCAAAATAGGGTTATTGCAATTATTACATTTAAATCATGGTTTATGGTTTGAAAAAGGAGGGGCTAAGGGAGGGAAGGGAGAGAATGATGGAAGTAGTTTTATGCAGACCCAAAGATGGAGTCTTAATTATTGGATCTTGACCTAGAATATATTAGACAATAGAAGACTAGGGGAAGAAACCCAGATTTGTGTGTGTGTATGTGTGTGGTATTATTATTATTATTATTACAAGGAATTGAACCCAGGGGTGCTTAACCACTGAGCCACATCCCTGGACCTTTTTTATATTTGATTTTGAGACAGGGTCTCACTGAATTTCTTATGGCCTCACTAAGTTGCTGAGGCTGTCTTTGAACTCACGGTCCTCCCACTTCAGCCTCCCAAGCTGCTGGGATTATAGGCATGTGCCACTGTGCCTGGCTTGTTTTTTAAAGAAACAAATCATATTAATTGAAACTGCATATTAATTCACTAATAAGGTATATTGATTGCATATGTGTCCAACTGTGTGCAAGTGATAAGAAAAGCTATAAACCAAAGTTTCTCATATATGTCATACTTTCTGCAAAAAAGGAGTTTTAATTTATCTGGCGACTTCATGGCACAGGAACAACTGAGAACAAAAGATGATAGCCTTCCTTTAAAGCTGATATCGCCAAAGGAATTCACTCAGCTTATGAGGTATATGAGTTCTTAGGGTCACTGGGCCCATCCTATTGATGATTTGAGCCTGTTAGTTCAGATAGGCCATCTGAAGACATGGCTAATACACTCTCAACAGGGTCAGTTATGACATTAATGCTAGGAAAGAGTGGGAAGGTATATAGCACAATGGTCAAGAGTTTTGACCCTGGAATTAGATTAGACCAAGATCAAGTGCCTCTATACTTTCCATGCTACATGCCTTTGGCAAGTCACTTAAACATTCCAAGCCAGTTTTTCCATTGTACAATGGGGCATCTGTCTCAGAGCATTGCTGTAAGTACTCAAGAAGTTGTGTATGAAAATGCCTAGAACATAAATGTCAGTTTTCCTTGAGTCTAAGATGTCATCAGTTGGATATCATATTGGTCAAATAACAACTTTGGAGAAAACAAAAGGAACTTTATTTTAAGCACAGGCATTGAATAAAACCTGCTAGTAGTGTAAATTCACATACTTTTTTCATATACTATAAGTTTGCAACTTAGCTTTTTCTATATTGAGATAAAAGTCTTCTGAATCACAATGGTATACATGATAATCAATAGTCAGGTGTGTATAGCAAGATTGTAACATGTGCTTTTCTGTAGCTGACACTTGTGATCTTGATCTTGTTAGAACTGAACATATAATCTCTGAGGGTTTTGTTGGAAAAGAATGAGGTTTTCATCTACATTTTCTGTTAGATTAAACGTGTACTCTTCTTTTTTCCCTTAGCTCAAGGAAATTAAGTAATCTCTTGAGATTCAGATGGAAACTCCAGATAGACAGACAGACAGACAGACACTTTATGCTTCAGAGGCAATCCTTCATGATGCTTGAATCACCACACCTGCACCTCCTAGTTTCTGTACGTCTAAACTGTAATCTGCTAGAGCTGGCAAGTTCTCTTGCTTTCAATCACATGGCCAAACAGCATTCTTCCAAGTTCCCAATAACTTTTTAATTTAGTGCTTTGTTGGCATGTAATCTTTTTGAATATATTTTCAGGACAATTAAGGATACACACTTAAATAAATTTCATCCACTTGTGGTGCTCTCAATGCAAAGAACTTAATTGAGATGATAATCAGATAAATAGAACTTCCTAAATAAGCCTGATTTCATGTATGCCCTTGTGATAAAATTCATTGTTTAGAAACCAGCAGTTTTCTCCTGACATCAACTGAAAGATTCTTCTCACCTCAGAGACAGTAAAACATGCATTTCAAAATGAAGGGAATGGTGTGCATGTGTGAATGAGTATCAGCAAATTCCATCATTATGTATAACTACAATGCACCAATAAAAATGTGGAAAGAGAAAAAACAAAAAGTAAAAAAAACAAAAAACAAACAAACAAACAAAAAACAAACAACAAAAAAACCCCAAAGATCAGCAACAACAGAAAGAAGGAAATGATCCTGATCAGGTAGAGGAGAGGGTCCTCAAAGTAGAGGAGGCAGCACATACGAAGCAAATACTTGGGGTTGTTGGAACAGTTCAGTGCAGGTAGCATCTGGGTCAGCAAGAAGACAGGGTGGCTTAGTGCTTCAAACCCATCTATTAATGGACTGGCTTGCTATTTGGAGTAATTTGGAACTTGATAGTTTGAGATACTGTGAAAGGTTTTCAAGCAAAGAAATAACACCATTAAAGCATAGGGAAGATACTGTGATACTGGGTAACAGACTGGGGTGAAGGAAAGTGGCTATGTGGACACATTACAGGTCCAGGTAAGAGAAAGTGCAAGCTTGGACTAAATGAGAGATAATTAGGAGCAAGAATTTATGACTTGGTGAGCAACTGGATGGGATATTCTTCTACTAACTCTTATGCAGAGTCATCTGATAGGATCTTTAGACATCAAATATTTTCTCTTTAGAGTGTGCAGGAAAATAAACTCAAATCTATAATTATAATGATAGTCCTTATTTTTCTTCCAGAGTGCATATTTCCAAGGAGATAGTATAAATTTTTTTTTCTTTGTATATTATCCCTTGCGATTTAGCAGTTACAGTCCATGTCAAGGTCATGGACTTTTGGGTAGAGAGCCTCAGAGAGATTTTCCACATGGCCAAGGAACCACCAGGGCAATTGAGACAAATCTGCAGATAGACATTCCTGTCTTTTTCCTTTCATCTGTTAAGCATGGCAGAGAAGCTTTAGAAAGTAGGATAGGCAACTCAGAATTAAAAGCCAGTAAGTAGAACATAGGTTGGGGATAAACAAATATATTTGCAAGATGTGGAATGGTAGCATTTAAGATAGTGATAAAGTATTTAGGAGTTTAAACTTTCTCTTAACCTTTGTTCTGTGAGGCAGGGAGCAAACAGAAGAAATATAAGTACAATTATTTTAATAAGTACCATGCCTAATAAAAACACTCTGAGGAGGGTCTCAGAGAACATAGATGTAGCCTTTTTAAGTGTTCTCCATGTTGAAAGCATAAAACAGTGGCTCCTGTACCACCCTGATTCCAGGACCTGGGAAGAAGGAGAATTCTTTATTGCTTACAAACTTAATTCTGTTTCAGTGGTAGAAATGTCTTACCTTTCAAGAAAAAAGGAAGTTAAATAAAAGAGAATCTGTGGATTGCTACATGGAGGTAAGTGTAATGTGAAGAACTGGTGATCTGGACAAATCTCAATGTGAATGAAGTTTAGGTCGCATAACTGACTAAAACTCAAGATGGGAAAGGGAAGAATATTGATGCAACTGGTTCGTAAAGATGATACTGGGTTTGATTCCTTTTTCTGGGGCCCTAAATTCCTTGTCAGGGGACTTTTTTGTTCCCATGCTGGGACAGTGGCTTTGGGATTAAGATACTTTTTGTTTTTTGGAGTTTACATGTCACCCAGGGTAGGAATAAGAAAAAACTTTTAGTGTACCTAAATTTTTCCTGAGTTTTGTAACCTCTGGAAAGAGCCGAGCTGTATCACAGGGTAGTGCTGGGCTGGGAAATAGGTGTGATACTTAAGCAAATACATACGTGTAATGAAACAGTGACCTAGGTGTCTTCTGAAATTTATTCATGTCATTAAACCATGATGAGTTCTAATTTTATTCTTTGCTCAACAACTTTTTCTTAATTCTAAAAATATTACAACACAATTATAAACACAGAGGGTATATAGAGATGTAGACCTCAAAGGCAAGAAAGGAAAGGTGGTAACTAACACCTGAAAACGCACTGATGAATTGATGAGTTGCTACTTGAAGCCAAGACAGTGGGATGAGAACAAAACAGGCTAAAGAGAAAACAAGAGGCTGTTCACTATCAGAATCTCTCTTAAAAAACTATGTTCAGTCTACAGAGACATACCCATTCAGTTCTTAAAAGTATCCGATTGGAGAATGTTTATGAAAGTTTTCATAAACTATAAAGCATGACACAAATGCATAATTACATTATCATTATATTTTAGGATAAGAAAGAGAACGTACTCTGTAACTAATGTATTGTGAATAAGGTGTGCTCCACTCACATACCATCTAGGGTCTGTCTGAGATTTCAGTATTCTCAGGGAACTTTTACTTTTTGTTGTTTTGATGTAAATGGTTTTTACATTTCTTATTATTGTAACTCCCTTCATATATCACTGAGAAAAAGAAAGGTATGAAGTTATGACATGAAGTTGATGAGAGAAACACTGAAAAGATGGAAAGAGAAAAAGAATATGGGGGAATGAAATAAAATCAGAACAGAACACTTAAGTCAAAACAATTTCTCATTCAATTAATTTGATGAGCAAACATTTATTGCGTTCAATGCCAGTTAAACACCAAGCATTGTTACTGAGGAATCCAGAAATGAAAAAGCCAAGGAAATTAAATGTGGATTGTTGTCTTGAGTTCCTTGATGGAAAATGATACTTATCTGAAACAGACACAGTTGACTATGGCCAGCTTAGAGTATCTCAACTCATATGTCTTCCTTAGAGGGGATTCTTTTCAGCTTCATGCATGACCTCAAGACAGTCAGAGGTGCTGTTTTCACACAAGATGTGTTATGTTGGGTCACTGGTCAAATGGTTGATCATGTGTCAGTAGCAGTACTTAGGTGTAATTTTATAGGCTTTTTTTCTCCATCATGTCAAAAAAATACACAGGATTGAGAAATACGCGACATCACTTATTTTGAAAAATGGACAACCCGACTCCAGTCAATGAACTGAAGGAGTGGCATCAGGAGTTTAATAGTGGCTTACTGGGGACGAGGAGATTTGACAGAAGTCATTCATTTATGGGAGCCACCAAACAAATGGGGAGTGGAAGGCTGCTGTCAGTGGTCTGGGATTGTAAAACATGTTTAACACAGCCAGGCTACGTCGTTGATATTAGCTGAGGAATGCTTACCTGGCAATGGATTTATAAGTTCAGGAAAGATTTTATTCAGCAAAGTTGTGAGTAATCTAATGTTGCCAAATTCCTTCCTGGGTAGCTGAGTTTCAGAAAAGCAACTATTAGGTCCAGGGCCTAGTGGCTCTGCCAAACAGAAGGTATGTATGCTGGCCTAGGGAATGGTTGGCTAGTTGACTTCCAAGACGTCTCACAATGTAGCATTCGCTATCTCGGTAGATTTACATGGCCCCAAGGCTGATCCTTGATTTTGCAAGTTTAAAATTTTGATTTTTATTTGCACACCAAGAGTAGATTCATCTCTCAGGACTGAGTTCATGGAAACCAAGTTTGTGTGACTGATGTATAAAAACCAAAACTGCCAATTTTCCAGTTTTATTGGTGGTGAAATGTGTCTGTCCCTAGCACCAATTTGCTTGAAGTCTATCTAGAAGATATGTTTAATTTTTTTTCCTTTAGAAAGTCAAATTGTAATCAGCAGGTGCTTGCTGAATGTTAAATTGAAACAAATGGAGTTTATCTAACCAATATTTGCTTATGTCAGATTAATGCAAGTTGATAAATAAGTTTACAAAAGAAATGGTCTTGTCTAAGATTTCTAAAAATTCTAAAATCATTGACTTGGAACTCCCCTGCCATGAACAGTGCCATCTAATTTTTGTCTCTGAGATATTACATTTTCTTTGCTTCTACCATTAGCCAAACCCCTGCAATTTAGAACAGGTGGTGGGACATAAACTAGATTTTGAAAGTTGCATGAGAATCAGATACAACATTCTAGAGGAAAAACTCAGAGGGCCCTGGATAGCAACCATTATGTCTTTGGGCAGTAATTTTCTCAGAACTATCCACTTTCTTGATTTGCTCTGTACATGGAGGTCATGTGGTCAGTGGTATCAGATTGAGGAGTAGTGGTCTAGAATTGATATCAAGACCTCGTTTGTTATGAACGGAAAACTCTGAACTTCATGTCCCAAGTGATCTTGCCTTCTGTCAGGACCACAATGATCCTCAAGTTACCAAAAATATCGAATGTGCAAACTGAAGCTGAGATAGCAAAATATTACGGAATACAGAGAGTCCGCAAGAGGTCAAGAGCATCTGTAGAAAGTGTCTTCCAAGGTGATTTTTGTCTTTCCGCTGAATATTTCTCAAATTCTTATTATTTTCTTCTACCCCTACAATTCAGAACCCCCAAACACAGTGGTAAATATCTAGCTTCCTCTATACAGCTCACCTATATTAAGTGAGAGATGCTAGTTTACAAAAATGGCTCTCTCAAATGAGAGTGAAGAGATGGTATGAGAAACAAGGTGAGGTAAAGAAAGAGACTGTGTTTTCAAAAACCTTTTAGGCCAAGCTACTGAGTTCCAGGAAGAAAGTTTTCTTCTTGGAAAGGCCTCCTTCATGTGGGTTCACTCTGAAGTCCTTAAGCGGGCCTTCCAGGCACCACGAAGATGTCAGCCAGCATATTACACCTAATGAATGCTGGCACAGCACATCAGCATGGAGGAGCGACTCTAGAAATCAGAGAGCCAGCTAAATTAGCCCAGATGCTAAGCAGGTCCTATTGTTATTATGTGTGGGAAGCTTTGGGACTTGAAATTTCCCTTCCAGAAGCATATTTTATTGCATTATCTCCTCGACAGAGCCCAGCTTTGTTCTTTCTCCCAAAGCATGAATACAAGGGGCTGCAGCCCCCTAGAACCATATGAATGACAGAATGAATGTACGTAGCCAGGTAATGATTTATTCCTAAGTCTATACCTCTAATAAGGATAGAAAGCAGGAAGGGGGAGAAAAATATTCTGATTTATAATTAATTAGTTAATTTTTCTTTCTTTGGTATTGGTGTGGCCCTTGTGGAGGTATTACATTCAATTTTAACTCCCTGATGGAAACTAGGTGGGAAAAATTCAAAGAAAGTTCACAGGAAATTTGTCACAACAGTGTCTTCCAAGATGTAATAAGGACCCTGCTTCCCAAATTCTCTGCAGGTGTCAATGGAGTAGCTATTCTCTAAGATCAGCATGATTTGAGCCATTCCAAGAATTTTCTTTAGCTTCTAATTTGAGTCAACCTGTCTCTGATTCTTACTGAAACTTAATTTCTTTAATTTGTTCCTTCTTGTTTCCTCTCCTCTGTCCAGATTACCCCAACTTTTGAAATTACTATATTGGTAATTGAGTTGGTCAGTGAGAATGGCATCTGATCTCCAGATTGCTATCTTTTACCTCTGCCTCAACCTCAAACATCATTGTGTGACAGCACTATTGAAAAATAGCTACTTCCTTCGCTGTTGGTGAAATATCTAAATTTCTTAGTCTAAATGTCCCTGCTAATTGAGTACCTCACTGTCTTCAAAACTAATTAGCAGGTTTTACTTTTGGCTTTCATAAGTGGGTTGTGGATGATTATACAATTATTATGTAATACTTACATGTACTAATAAGATGCACTTATAGAATTAGTAAGATCATGAAGAAGCAGGACAACTAGGCATGGGTCAAACCAATTTGCTTTCTTATTCTAGATCACAGGTTCTCAATCCTGGCCCCTTTGTAAGGGCTTGAGGAAACACTGTGGACTCCAACAATTTAGTATTTAGTATTTCTTCCTTCCCTGTTAGGGAAGGCTCTTAAGATATACTATTCTTGGGGCTGGAGTTGAAGCTTACTGGTGGAGCACTTGGCTAGCACATTTGAGGCAATGGGTTTGATTCTCAGCACCACATAAAAATAAATTAAAAATAAGATATTGTGTTCATCTACAACTAAAAGAAATTAAAAATAAAAAAGATATCCAAGTCTTTGGTCTGCCACTGGAAAAAAAATATCTAAATAAAACACTGGACAGCTATGCTAGTGTCTATCTGGTCATCCCTAGAATGACTGAGGGCCTTTCAATCCCCCAGTCTGTTTGGGAGAATGATTTCCAGGTCAGAAGGGTCCTTTTGTTCTTAGGGATGTGGTCATCTTAGCTTTCAGAATGTAATTAGGTATCAGATAATGCCAGAATTGGGACTTCATAAAGGACAAGGCTCTGTAAAATCCCACTGTGCTTAGCTGGAGATTTTTCACCTAGTGTTTCTTTGATCCTCTGGGAAAGTTCCTCTGTGGGTATATGTTCTTCCTTCTTATTTTTTTAGGACTTTTTTTTTAAGTTGTTGATATACCTTTATTTTATTTATTTATATGTGGTGCTGGTAATTGAACCCAGTGCCTCACACATGCCAGGCAAGTGCGATACCGCTGAATAATTTGGAACCATTAGTATAGAGCATGAGTTTTACTTTTTGAGATTTTCTCAAAATACAGAGGCTTTCCATGACTGTGTTAGCATTTTCTAGAATAAGCTTCTGATTTTAATTATTGATTAAAGTACAATTCCATGAAGGTCAGGATAATGAAAATATTACATAATAGGAATTTGTAGCTTACTGAAAAAAACCCACACACCTCATTTTATATGTCAGACATGTATTTAGGGATTCTCATTCATTGTGAATGTGCACTATGGTTGCAAAGCTGTGAATGATACCTAGACATTGCCTTTACCCCTCTCTCCAGCATCTTCAGAAGATTCCACTACTGAGGTGCATGTCCTTCCCTTGACCCTTATGCCTCTCCTTCCCCTCTGTCTGCATTCAGTGTGCTTCAATCTTTAAGCCTGCTTTATCTCTAAAGCCTGGTTTATCTATATCTTAATGGATGAAACTCTTTATATTACTTTAAGGTTTCTTGCTGGTCATTCAAGTTCTTGATTGCGCTGGGCCACAAAAGGTAAACTTGGGAAACTGTTTCATGATTTATTCATTGATCTTGTTTTTTAGAGATTTTTATGGGTTGAGAGCTAGAAAGTAGCCTCATACATCCAAGGCAGAATGACAGAGATTTCTTTCATGATGACTCATGACAGAAAGGCAATGTTCCATCTATTGATATCAAATACCTCTATATAACAAACTCTACACACATGCCTAACATTATTTTCCCAGCAAATTTCTCCTAAGAAGATCCGATAGAGGCAGTATTCTTGGTATTTTCTTTTTTCCCTTCTATCCACAAATATTTTCTGTGCATAATGGCTCCTCTTGATTCCACTTGGGATTAGGGGTACTCTTACTATCTCAGTTCAGGCTAATTGGATATATTTATTTAGGAAGTTTACATGTCTAATATTTTATTTAAAAACAAAGCAAAACAAAACCACTCAAATATCACACAAACCAACAAAATAATTTGTTAACATCTCATTACTAATTCCCATTCCTTCTGATATCAAGTGTAGTTTGTTTCTAGTCCTACCATGAATTAAGAGGAACCAAAAATTAAAGGGATAAATACCTAGTTAGAAAAGTGTTTTGAAATGAAATGAAATTTGGCTTGTAAGAGTCAATAAATGAATCATTACCTTTGAAACATGCCAGAGACCCAAGAAGTCACCTAATCTAACTCCTTCCTCTTGTCAATGTGGAAACTGAGACTTAGATTGAGAATATTTTTGGATATTCCACAGCTTTGTGGCTTCATCCTCTAAGCCACATGGTCTCTACATCTCATTCTTTTAAGATAATTTGCAGTGAATACTTAGAATTTTTTTTTCATTTTTATCATCATTGGTTAAACTTTTCCATATCCTTAGGAGGCAGATCTGCAGACTCTGTGCCCATCCCCAACTTAATGGATTCAAACTGGGAATTTCTTGATTATCAGAATTTTAAAACCTCAATTAAGCCAGATAACATAGGCAAAGCATCTAGAACGGCACTTGGCAAATAGCAGATGCTCAATAAAGATGTTTTAAAATTCCTCTTTCTGCCTCAGTTCAAATTCAGATATTTGACATTTAATTATTCTTTTCAGTAGTTGTGCTTTCGAAACAGCATTATTGGAATAGTAGATGTATCCTTCCTTTCCCTATCATATTCTTCTGAAGAAAATTTATGCTAGACAAATACAGGTAGGGGGTGGAGGATGAGGTCTCGGACTCACAAGGTTTCGAGCAAGATTCTCTGAGACCCTATGGCACAGGGGTATTATTTGCTCTTGTAGTTGAAAGACTGGGTTATAATTTGTGTTGAAGCTACATGGGTTTTCAGCAGCAGGTTTTGTGCATAACAGGGAGTTTCTGGATCATGTTAGCTCAGGGCAAAAAGTCATGCTTTGGAGCAGTTACCCCAGCAGGAGGAGAAAAGATGATGGTTGGTAATTACATCAGTTTTGCACTGTTGAGCAGATGTTCTTGCAGATAGATTTTGGCTGGCATTTACAGAATATCACTAGTGATTCTCACGGTAGTGTCAGAGGTGCTACAAGTGGAGGGAACTGCAGGTCTGTAAAACATTGCAAGAAGGAAGATGAAAGAACAAGCTAGCAGTTGAGAAGTTAAAAAGCAACTTTGAAAGAGGGAGGGTACCCAGATTGGCTTGAAGACAGCCATTTTGCTGAGTTGCATAATTAGAGCTAATACATATCAGATAACTTATTTTGCTATTTAACTTTGAGGATAATTTGGTAATGGATCAGTGTCTAAAGAGAGTAGATTCTTTTTAAAAAATCAAGAAAAATTTAGAAAATAGTTGAGGGAGTTAGACTTTGATTAGCACATAAAATTAACAAACAAGATCATAACACATAATGGGTAATAGAAAATAATGACTGCAAGGAATGCTCATAAGAAATACTACCCATTTAGCTAGGAAATCTTGGCTGACTTCAAATCAGATCAAATTTGGGATGGTGAGCCAGGAGACACCATAGTATCTCAAGTGTCTTTAATAAAGAAGCAGCTGTCCCTTTACTTCCTCTTCCAACTCTTCCCCTGGTTCTGACTTTAAAATTTTCTTCTAAATTTATCCTGTTCATTTCTTTTATACAGATTTAAGTTCTCTTCTCCATATGCTCTGGGATATGTGTATATATTCGTAGTTCTGCATCTTGGAAAGTTCCTTCTTGGTGTCATAAGTAACTGTAAAATCTTCTCTATGTAAAGTGATGAGAAATTTTTAAAGTTTAATGCAGGAAATGTTAAGTGGAAAAAATAAACTCAGTAAATTTATAACTGTTTTGGAATCCATGTCATTTTTCTTGGCTGTAGAAACACTGACTAAATTTAAACATTGCCCTATTATTGTCATGGGTTCTTCTAGGTAAATTATTCAAGAAAGGAAGGAAAGAAAGAAAGGGAGGGAGGGAGGGAGGGAGGAAGGAAGGAAGGAAGGAAGGAAGGAAGAAAAAGATAAAAATCCATTAACTTTATTAAAGGCATTTTAAAGGTGTTTGCTGACTGCTACCTCTGGTTAATTTTTTTTTTTCTTTTTAAATTGTGGTAAGAATGTTTAACATGAGCTAGTATCTTCTTAACAAATTTTTATTTTTTGATGCTGGGGATTGAACCTAAGTACTGCAAATGTTAGGCAAGGGAATGCTTTACCACTGAGCTAGACCCCCAGCCCTTAACAAAATTTTAAGTATATGGTACAGTATTGTTAACTACAGGCACAATGTTGCATAACAGATTTCTAGAACTGATTCATATTGTCAAACTAAAACTTTACACTTTTTGAACAGCAATCCCTCCCTTCATTTTCCCTTTCCCCTCAGCTCTTGGTGACCACCACTCTACACTGCTTCTTTTCATTTGACTGTCCTAGATACTCATATAAGTGGAATTATACATAATTGTCCTTTTGTGACTGGCTTGACTCACTTGGTATAAGGTTCTCCAGTTTTATTTGTAAATAACAGGATTTCCTTCTTTTTTTGGGGGGGGGTGTGGATTGAACTCAGGAATGCTTTGCTACTGAGCTACTTCCCCAGCTCTTTTTATTTTTATTTTTTTTAAATTATTTATTCTAATTAGTTATACATTTTTTTTGAGTCAAGGTCAATTGAGGCTGGCCTCAAACTTTATAATCTTCCTGCCTCAGCTCCCAAGTCACTGAGATTAGGGGTGTGCAACACCACACCTGGCAGGATTTTTTTTTTTAAAGACTGATTATTGCATTGTATGAATAATCCACACTTTTCCCATTGGTTCTTCGAGGGACATTTAAGTTGTTTCCCCATATTGCCCATTGTAATAGTGCAGTGATGAAATGAGAGTCCAGATATTTTTTCAGCATCCTGATTTTAATTCTTTAGGATAAATACCCAGAGTGGGGTTGCTGGATCACATAGTATTTCCATTTTTAATCTTTTGAGCTACCTCCATACTGTTTTCCCATAGTCACTACTTCATTTCATATTCCCATCAACAGTGTAGAAGCGTTTTAATTTCTCAACATACTTGTCAATACTTACTTTTTTTTTGTTTTCCCACAGTCACTACTTCATTTTATATTCCCATCAACAGTGTAGAAGCGTTTTAATTTCTCAACATAGTTNGGGAGGGAGGGAGGAAGATCTATGTAAAATATCAGCCTCCAATTTTCCAAGTGGAACCTGAGCAATTCACCTTATCTTTCAACTTCAGAAGCAAGCATGGCAAATGCAATGTTTAGTGGAGACCAGAGGGAAGAAGTAAACCCAGTAGCACTATCAGCACCTCAGCTGCACGAGAGATGGCATAAAGAATAGGTCTTCAGTAAATGTTCATTAAGCAAGTGCCTAGGTCAAGGATAAAGGAACAGAATGCTTGTGTGGAGGGTTTGCGTGAGAAATGTTCCAGCATATTTATCGTCTGTTCAAGTTGTTTGGCCTCCTCACCATATGCTTTAAAAGGAAATACAGGTTCAAGAAAAGATGTACATCCAAGTATAGGACTGGGACATCCACTGGAGACATTAACATCAAAAGCTTTCTGAATGTCCTGATGTCATACCTCACAGGCAAACATCCACCTTGGGCAGGGGCAGCTTTTTCTCTTCTACCCAGGAGACCACTGTTTATATATGTCATTGTGGACCTGTTTAGTGTTTGTGCCTTGTGACTATTTCCATATGATGTTGTAAAACCTATACCTAACTCACATAGTAAAGGTTTCTCATTTAATGCTGGTTCTTAGGAATAGCTTAAGTGCTTAGCAAATAAATACTCTTGTTTATAGTAATGACATTGTGCTTTGAACCAGCAGAGGAAGCTCTTCTTACCCAAGGATAATAACTAATGGAAAAAGTCCACCTGAATTTATATAAAATAAGGAATTGATTTCAGAATAAATATAGGGAAACTCTAGGTTAAAAATTTTAAAAAGTATAAAAACAAATGTATTTTCTTTTAAGTTGGGCCACATTTAGATAATATTTGCAACTACATGCCATATCCAAAGACAAAGAACCAATCAGGAGTAGATCTTTTGGGGTATATTTTTTCCAATGACACCATGACAACATGACTCAATGTCCTTTATGTTGTTTGACCTTTTTCAGTATAAATGTGAAGTCAGTGAGTATATAAAAAATATTCTTGAGTTTCATCCATTTTCCCAAAGGCTTCTTTCTATTCTTTGATACCTAAATCATTGCCTTTGAAGTGGCTATTATATCGCCAATTCTTAGCTAGTCTACCTTGGCCCAGTCCTCATTTGTCAATGATTTTTGATTTGAACAGTTCCAGGCAAATGTTGAGAGAACACTAATTTTCTTTCTTTCTTTTTCTCCTTCTCCTCCTCCTCCTCCTCCTTCTTCTTCTTTTGTTTAACTCCCACCCATCCACAAGGACACTTATTTTCTAAGAAGTCAGTCCATTAGTGAATATGTCCATGTTCTCATGACCTTGGCTTTTCTATCCAACCTCATACCTGCAGGGATTAAAATAATTCATGGCTGGTTAATGAGCAACTCTCGTTCTCAATTTCTTGGTCACATTAAGCATTGGGACATTTGTGTTAAGGAGCGAAGGGCCATTCATTCCATCCTACAGATAAATAAACTGAGGTAATGAGGCCCCAAGTGGTGTTTTTGAAGTGAGCAGAGTAAAATTTGGAATGCTATAAATCCTGTCTCACTTTTCTACTCATGTACAAGCCATGGTTCGTTCCTCCGTTTTGAGTGAGCCCTCATTTTGGAGGTGATGATGTTGGCAAGTGGGAGTTTGACCATTATGAAATAGTATCTTTGCCCTGGCCTATACAATAATAAACGGAATGACAGAAAAACAAATGTCACTTATTAGAACATTGAGGTTTACTGTTCAAATGATTAACTAAGAATCATTTGTATGATTAAATGCTGGAAAATAATTTGCTTTCCCTATGAACCTATAGCTTAGATCTCATTACACAAAAGTGCTGCATATTAGTTGAAGCAAATTAACATTCAAACACTTTCTGGAGTGGCTGCTAATCACAGGCTGTTAATTACTGTCATTACATTAGGCTGCTGCAGAGACTACCCAAAGAATCATTCTCATGATCTTGGTATTTGAAAGTGATCTTCACCAATAAAAACACATGTCAGACATACAGAAATTGCAAATTGCTGAAATTGCTGACAGGGTTGAAAATTCCGCTGACTATAAGTACCCATCTAGTGATGGATGCATTCTTGACACAGTTTCAGTGTTTGGACTTAGGAAATAATGAGTATCAATGTCCTAGCAAGGGAATATGCAAAGATGAAGGAGCCCTTTTGTATCCTTAATTAAGGAAAGTAGTAGCAGAACTCGTTCACAGATAAGTGACTGTACATAATAATCATGTATTTATGTAAGGGACTGCTATGCTATATTACTGTAGTGGCAATTAGATTTTCACAAAGTCGTTTTAATAAAAGGCATACTTACATAATAAATAAACAAAACCGCTCATTTTCATGGCAGGCTTTCTAATTATACACTGGCTTAAAATAAAATGTTCTTCAATGCTAAGTTAAACATATAGACTCTAGCTGCCTTCTACTATGTGCCCCAAATATTTTCTCACCCCACATCCTCAGTCGCCCCAGGAACTCTTCTAAATAGGGAAATAGTATTTCTGCATAAGACAGAAATCATTTGAGAATTTAGAGGTCAGTTCTCTGTTACCTACTGATCTGACTTTCTTTATTGCCCAGAAAATTTGCTACCCACCCTGTGGCTGCCAATAATTAGGACCACCCCAATGCCAGAATGGTGAGAATTCAGATGATGGGCACGTGTGTTGGCTTTGTGGATATTCCAATTGATTAGCATATGTTTGGGAAGCCCAAGTCAGAAGCCTTGGAAGATACATTGGTAGGTTCTCTCTCTCTCTCTCTCTCTATATATATATATATATATATATACACACACACACACACAAACACACATATCACATTCCTTGTGGAGGGCATTGCAGCAGGTGCTGCAGGAATACAAAGGTAAATCAGATATAAATCTTGCTTTCGAAGAACTTACTGTTTAGTATGTGACAATCATCTTATATTTGTAAGCCTCTGGTCCTAAGAGGATAGAATGAGAGATTTTGAATGGGTCTGGATAACTCTTTCTTTGATCCTGAAGCTATGGAACACTTAAGAGGATTTGCCCTATTTCAGGATGTATTAAGACACATCCATAGGTATGCATCTCTTCCTTCTCCCTTCCTTTCTTCCCTATTCCCTTCCTTCCCCTTCATCTTTCCATACTTATAGAGTGTTAGTTATATGCTAGCTTCAGGGGATTTGAAAATAATCATGAAATATATGACCCAACATAGAATGTTTAGTCTAGTGGAGAATATAGATAAGTAGGTGGACATTTCCAACATGCGGGTCCTCTGGTAGAAGTGTATCTCCCATGCAATGAGAAAGACTCATAGGTTAACTGGGATTTAAAATATTAGCAGTGAGCAGTGAGAGTTTTGGGAAGGGGATTCCAGTATGTTGTGCTAGAGGAGTCACATGAATTTCAATATGACTAGTCCATAGAATGCAAGAGGGTGGGAGTAATGAAGCCTGGGGCTGGAGAAATGGGGCTTGTCAGCGACAGATAAAAAAGGTTAAAATTTATCTCAATAATTTTCCAATAAAAACTACTGGTATTCTAAAACAGAGACTGCCATGATCAAATTTATGTTTTAAAATGATCATTCTGGATTTTTTTAGAGAATGACTCGGGAATGGGGGAAACTGGAGGTTGGGAGAGCAGTTATGATGCTATTGCATGGTTTAGATGGCTAGGGAGAGGTGGTAGCAGTGAGCTTGAAGACCATGAAGGAAGTAGGAATGATTGAACTTGGAACTTGCTTAGATATGTGGCTGTATGTGTGTGGGAGTGATTGTGTTGAGGCAGAGGAAGAAGTCAAGGGTGACTACAAAGTTACTGGGCTGATGCAACTAAGTTTTGGGGGTATGGTGATTGGTTTGGTTTTGAATGTTGATTGCGAAGTCTACTTTAAGGATTTGGAATGAAAATGTCCAGTAAATTTATATGGAAGTCTGGGTCTCAGAGCAAAGAGTGAGTGTGAAGACTAGTCCCTGACATTGTCCTTTGTGTTTATTTGCTTTTAGTTACTCGGTTTTACTACATTTCATCAACAGAGCCAGAGATTAAAGTTGGTACTTTGCTAAATAGTGTTTCTCTCCCAGCATGTGTGCATACCTTTTAATTATCTTGCTTTATGTATTATTAAATATAGGAAATTGTGCTCAGATATCATGGGCTTAATTTAAACTGACAGAAGCAAAAGTCATTACAAATTAAAGTTGCTATGCTTCCCTTTAATGCCTTTAAAATTTCCATTCATTAAAAGGAAATTTAAAACAGGAAGTGGATATGTTCTTCTCTGGAAGAAGTATTCCAGGAATCCATCCAACCTTGAGGCAAGTGCATGACATGGCATCAAAAAGGAATATATAACACAAATAAAAATCAGCTTTGGACAGATTTATGACATACTCTTCCTCTTTGACAGGAGTAAGTAGCATGTTTAGCCATAGAAACACACTTCAGAGGTCTCAAAACTGTACTGAGCTGTACTGGGTTTCAACCTATAGCTGGTCTATTGCCATCCTATTTATTCCTCTTTCTATTGAAAGTGTTCTCAGCATCCAAATCCATGCCAAGTTAGCAAGGATCTTGTAGAAAGGACAGCTTTCCTGGGAAAGCTGGGAAAGTGAAGTGGCTGGGTGGGGTCCCTAAGATCAGCCTCTCAGCAAAATAAAAGATCTACTCCTCAGAGAAGTTTTATAAATATGCAAAACTTTAGACAACCATGTTGAACAAATAAATTCATTGGTTAATACTGATTATATCCTAAGATCAAAGGTATCTTCGCCCTACCACCAAGTCATGAAGGAGAAATCATGATGTAATCTGCTTTGTGAGAGCTCCAGGAGTTATAAGCAATAATGGCACACACTCTTACTGGACAGAAGACTCTCTGCCCAGGGTGCTGGGTTGGGTGGATTCACACTCATTCTCTCCCATTCTACTAAACATCAGTAGTACACCATAGTAACTAACAGAGTTAAGCTAACAGCCTACCAAAGGATCAATTTCCCTTAACTCAGAGCTGTGGGGTTTTCTGAACACTAATATCCTCTTGCTTCTACTGTGTGATTTGTTACCCTACCCCTAGCATTTTTCTAAACAGAAACGAATATTAAGGTCAGCAATATTCAACTGGACTCAGTAATGGCTGACCATGGACTCCAAGGGTTATTTGTGGGAGATGGAGTCTGAGGATATTTAGAGCATGATAACATATTGAAGGGTGCCATGCCCAGGAGCAAGAACATAAGAATTCCCCTTCCAGATTTCCAGGTATTGGGAGAAGAACTTGGAAACAAGAGACTTACAAATTGGAGAGCATTCTGAGAACTGTTCTATACAGTTGCGAATAATGCACAAAAACAGGAATTCATGGGAGGACAAGGCAGAGAGGCAGAAAGAGGGGAAGATAAATATTATTGATTTGTGGCAGGTCCCAACTGTTGTTGGTGGGCACAGTGGGAATTCATGTATTTAAAAAAATTATGATTGAACAACAATGGGAGATTTGAGAGCCTATTTTAAAGCCAGAAACCTTCTTTTCTTCTTTTAGCCATGCCTTTCTCATTAGAGCTCCAAAAGGGCTGGTACTCCCCGAATCCAAGACCCAGATCTATTGCTACCATGTTGTTTATCCTAATTGGCTGCAATACTCACCAACAGTTACCCAGGAAAATATAATCAAAGCAAGCTAAGTCTCAAACACAATAATTCCATTTGTTAATAACAGGTTCCATGCACCTATTTGACTGGGATTTCAGTAGGGATGTACATATTACTAAATCTCTAATTTCTTATAAAACATTATTTAAAAATAAATATTTGGATTTGCTTAGGGCGGAGAGGGAAGATGGCGGCGAGGGGAGTGCATTGCCCCCGTGTGCTGCATCACTGTGTGGGAGTATGACAAGTCAGGACGGCTAAAGGCTATCTTGTTAGGAATTTCCAGCAATAGTGGGGTGCTCCAGAACCTGGAGGAAGGATTTCCATCGCACGAGGATTGGCTACGGGGACTCAAACGCGAGAGGTTTGTTGCACGGAGGGTAACACTGCTTATTCAGCAAATCGCCCAGCAGCTAGAGTCTGCAGCGCGCGCTGGGAAACGAGGAGATAGCGACGCAGGGATACAGCGCTGCAGTTTCTGCTAGCCGTGCAAGCACCGTACTCAGGGCTGAATTCTGGGTTCGAGATGGGGGAAGGAAGCGGTCCATCTCGGTTCTCCACACTGGTCAGACCACAGAGGAGGCCAGCAGCCACCATATTGGAAAGCTGACATCACCATCCCTGTTTTCGACTGACCGCAGCTCATTCAGCCATAGAACAGGTAATTTCAGGCTGCCATTCGCCTGTGGCTTTCAGACAGATTGTTAGGGTTCAGTGCCTGGGTGCTTCTTAGAACCTGATCTTATCGGAGCGAACACCGAGCGCGGGGCGGCCGAGTTCCGGCTCCCGGAACC
>NW_026000037.1:61352922-61458690 GCF_001458135.2 Marmota marmota marmota
GGGGAGGGGAGAGGTGGGGAGGGTGGAGGATGGGAAAGGCAGCGGAGCACAACAGACACTAGTATGGCAATATGTAAATCAATGGATGTGTAACTGATGTGATTCTGCAATCTGTGTATGGGGTGAAGTTGGGAGTTCATAACCCACTTGAATCAAAGTGTGGAATATGATATGTCAAGAAATTTGTAATGTTTTGAACAACCCACAATAAAAAATTAAAAAAAAAATAAAAATAAAAGATATTTGCAAAAAAAAAATAAAAAAATAAAAATAAATATTTGTACTTAAGCACAGTTGAAATAATTTATTGAACCAGAATTGTTTTCTTTTGTGCCAAATTAGAGTTACAAGTTTGTTCGTGTGTGTCTGTCTCGGGGAGACAAATTTGTATAAATTCCCCCAAATTTTGATGCTCTCATGTCCCAAATGCTGGACTGTAACTAGAATGGAATGATTTCTTTTAATATATCTTTTAATTTTAATTTGTTGAACACCAGGCTCTTTCTTTGAACACTTGCCCAGGTTTTCACAAGTCTCCCAGTGTTGTGGCATCTCATCTCCCATTCACCTTGTGCTTACTCAATTTGGCCTCCAGCAGAACAATCTTGCTCTAGACTACCTACAGACCATTACACCGACTCAAGTCGAGAGTCTTCTTTTCTAGGCTCCCAGTTCTCACTCTACCACCTCAGCAAGGTGACAACTCTATTTTTTTTTTTACTTACTTCACTCAGGCCTCTTCTTTGACTGCCACCCCCCCCCCCCCCAACACAAAAACTCATAGCTGAAAATAGGCTGGATCATGAAACAAGACTTTTCTAAAGTCTTTGGAATAGTGAAAGGGAATCACAATCCTTTACATTTTGTTCCAAGTCATGGCTGTGCCAAAGCTCATAGACTTTGGCCTATATTCATAGATATCCTATAAAAGTTGCCTTATCTGAGCCTAGCTGTAGGATTTCTTTCCTTCTCAGTTGGAGAAATACTTCTCTGACCATTCAAGGCATAATTTCCAGGCTCAGCCCAAACATGGATGCCTCCTGAGGTAGAAGCCCTATTATTGCCAACATTTAAGAGTGTTTTAGGTATGTTTGGCCTCCCATGAGTGCTAAATCTCCTAGTCCATCCACTCTTCCACTCCCTCTTTAACCTTAGTTTAGGGTGGTCTTATTAGATTTATTTATTTTTGGTCCAAGAATTTTCCTTTTCCCAACATGGTTAATAGTGGAAATATTTATTCCCTTTTATCAGTAGAAAAAATGAATAGAGAGAAACTTTCTTTCCTTTCACTCTTCCAAGTTCCAAAAGAGGAGATGATTCCTTTCATTTTCAAATTCTCAGTATTTGAGAATAATAATGTCAAACCTGTACAGGTTAAACTCTGAGTCCACTCTGTCCATATTACAGACTTTTCTTCACTGAGAGCTGGAGAGCAGGTCAGAAAATCCTTGAAATCTCCTTGACCTCAGCACTTTAGATTTTATGAACAGCTGGTCAACCAAGAATGATTTATGCCTATAAGAACCTAGCACCATTTGAAGGCCCAGAGCAACCTGAATTCATATTCTTTCATCTATCAAATATTTATGCATTATATACTTTGTTCTCAATCCTTGGTACTTAGTTTTTAGAAACGCAACTTTGTGGCTGGGTGCCATGGAACTCCTATAATCCCAGCAATTTGGGATGCTGAGGCAGGAGGATCACAAGTTTAAAGCCAGTCTCAGCAACTAAGTGAGGCCCTAAGCAACTTAGTGAGACCCTGTCTAAAAAAAAAGAACAACTGGGAATGTCCCTCAGTGGTTAAGCACCCTTGGGTTCAATCCCTGGTACCAAAAAACTAAACTAAACTAAACTAACGCAACTTTGTCTCCATTATAAATGTTACATACCATTATCCCACAGATCATACCCAGCAGACCACAATACCCTGAACCTACAAAGTGAAACTCAAAATATGAGCCATTATGCCTTTATTTCCATTTAAAACTATGACATCTCTTTTCCATGCAGAGTATCCATTCTGATAGCTTAAACAACACAAGTAGTATATTCTAAGGAATATTTTTCAAGGTCTTCTCTCATAAACAGAAACTATTTATATTTTTGAGATAATAATACCCCCTCTTTTCCCCAACTTCTCATCCCATCAAAGTCTCAAAGCTCCTGGGGCAAGTTTCAGGTAAGATAACCTGGTTCAACAGAACACGTGGTGAGGTGCAGAGGAAAGAGTGTGGTCTCAGCAGAGGGAGCTTTCTCACCACTCACTAGGGGCATGGTCTGTAAGACCCAGGCAAAACATTGCTAAACATTTCATGTCCCTGAACCCTGACTTTAGATCCCTAATTGGTAACGTAAATTCCAGTAATTTGAGTAAGGTGGTGCTTGCCAAGTTTCCCCATTGTATAATCGATTATTTTTTCCTCTGTAATTTATTCATAGTTTCTGGGGAGATAGCTTAAGACTAAATAACTTGTTCTTCATGTTTTTAATCACTCATTTTTTTTAGCATTTATTGATAATTCTTGAGCAAATACATTATTACAATGATGTTGTAAATGATTTTTAACTCAGTTTTTCTATATAAGTTTGCATTCTACTGTAAAATTGAGCTTCCCTTCTCCCTCACTGACTTTTTATTCATTCATTTATTCATCTCAATATGAAATCTAGGTATTTCCAGATTCCATTATTTATTTTCATTATTTATTTTAATGCTCATATTGTCCTAAATTTGGCCATTTGGAATCCCTTAAAGCTGGTTCTTTTATCTTTTCTGACAGTCTATGGATATTTTGAGCACTTCCTTTCTTTCTGATCCCCCCAAATATTACAGGCTTATCTTTTATTTTCTTTACCCCAGACATTTCTCTAAGGAATGTCTCCATTCCTTGATGTAAAAATGTTAGTTTGTAAATAAGAATGAATATGACTCTTTATGTAATTTTTTCCTAAAAAGCTTGTATTTGTTGGAAGCATTATGGAAAATTACAGAAACTTCCTTAAATACACACCCCTAAGATCGAGTCAGTTGGGCAGCAGGCTCCATAGTGAGGGGGATGGGGAATTAGATGTGGATGAGGGTGAACAGTTAAAACTTGAATGTCTTAGTGCTTCTTTATCATTTGAGTTAGTCAAGAAGAAAAATAGTAATTTTCACATGATAGAAAGGTCTGACATATGAGGCAAATATCTACATTTATTAATTTATTTTACATGTAAAGACACTGAGGTTCACAGTAAATCCCACTATTATGTATAACTGCAATGCACCAATAAAAATATTTTAAGGGAAAAGATGCTGAGGTTCAGAGAAATTTTATAATTTGCTGAGGACCAAACAGCTGGTCTGAGAGACAGAATTTGTATCCAGTTTTGCCAATTTTTAAGTTCCTTTATTATCCTGCCTGCCCAATTTGTCTTCAACATTAAATAAAGTATTATTTTCTCTAGATATATTTCCAAGGGCCCTCCAGATTTTAATTGGTCCATATTTTAATTTGGGGCTTCCTTTTCCCCCTACATTTTTAAAATTAGTACATTATGATTGTGCAGTGATGAGATTGAGATTTGTTTTTACATATTTGTGCATGCACACTATATAACAATATAATTTGGCCAATATCACTCCTCAATACTTCCCCTTGACTTCCTACCACCCTTTCCTTGTTCACTTTTATCTACTGATCTCCCTTTGATTTTTAGAAGATCCACCACCACCTTTGTTTTCCTCTTTCTTCTCTAGCTTCTGCATATGAGAGAAAACATAAGATCCTCAGCCTTCTCAGTTTGACTTATTATGCTTAACATGATAAGTTCCATTAATTTCATTTTTATTATGGCTGAATAAATGTATCTATATCTATCTATCTATCTATCTATCTATCTATCTATCTATATCACATTTTCTTTCCATTTATCCATTGATGGACACCTAGGCTGGTTCCATAGTTTGTCTATTGTGAATTGTGCTACTATAAACACATATGTATATATCACTGTAGTACGATGACTTTAATTCTTCAGGATAAATACTGAGGAGTGGTATAGTTAGATCTTATGATGGTTCCATGCCTAGTCTTTTGAGAAGTATCCATAGAGATTTCTATAGTGGTTGTACTAATTTACAGTTCCACCAGTGGTGTAAAAGTGTTTCTTTTTCTCCATATTCTTTCCAGAATTTATTATTATTTGTACTCTTGATGACTGCCATTCTGACTGTGTGAAATCAAATCCCGGTGTTAGTTTTGATTTATTAATGATTTTGAACATTTTTTCATGTATTCGTTGGCAATTTGTATTTCTTTTGAGAAGTTTTTAATTAATTTGCCCATTTATTAATTGGATTACTTGATTTTTTGGTGTAAAGTGTTTTGAGCCCTTTATATATTCTAGATACTAATCCTCTGTTAGAAGAGTAGCTAGCAAGATTTTTCTCCCATTCTGTGGGTTCTCTCTTGACATTCCTAATTGTTTCCTTTGCTGTGCAGAAACTTTTTAATTTGATGCCATCCCATTTATTAACCCTTGGCATTATTTCCTGAGTTTTAGGAGTCCTATTGAGAAGGTTGTTGCCTATGCCTAAAAGCTGGGGTGCTGACCCTATGTTTTCTTCTAGGAGTTGTATAGTTTCTGTTCTAATTTTGAGGTCTTTGATCCATTTTGATTTGATTTTTGTTCAGGGTTAGAGATAAGGCTCTGATTTCATTTTTCTACTTGTGTATAACCAGTTGTTCCAGCACTACTTATTAAAAAGGCTGTCTTTTCTACAATGTATGTTTTTGTCACCTTTGTCAAGGATCTGATAATTGTGTGGTTTGTCCTTGCATCTTCTATTCTGTATCATTGGTCTTTGTGTCTGTTTTTGTGCCAGTACTATGTAGCTTTAGTTACTATAGCTCTGTGTGTAATTTGAAGTCAGATATTGTGATGTCTCTAGCATTGTTCTTTTGGCTTAAAATTGCTTTGCTATTCTGGGTCTTTTATTCTTCCAAACAGAACTTAGGACTGTATTTTTTTTTTTTTTAGTTATGTGAAGAATTTCATTGGTTTTTGATGGAGGTTGCATTGAATCTTTTTATTGCTTTTTGTAGTTTGGCCATTTTAACAAAATTAATTCTGCCTACATGAACATGGAAGGTCTTTTCATGTCCTGAGGTCTTCTTCAATTTCTTTCTTCAATGTTCTATAGTTTTAGTTGCAGAGATCTTCACCTCCTTGGTTAGATTTATTCCTAAGTATTTTTTTAGGCTATTGTAAATAGAATTGTTTTCCTGATTTCTTTTTTAAAAATATTTTTTTAGTTGTAGATGGACACAATACCTTTATTTCATTTGTTTTTATTTTTATGTGGTGCTGGGGATCGAACCCAGTGCCTCGAGCATACTAGGCAAGGGCTCTACCACTGAGCCACAACCCCAGTCCTCTGTTTTCCTGATTTCTTTCTCAGCAGATTTGTTGTTGTTTATAGGAAAACTATTGATTGTTGTATGTTGATTTTGTAACCTTCCACTTTGCCAAATTTGTTTTTTAGCTCTCACAGTCATTTGGTGGATTTTTTAAATTTTAGGTATAGGATCATATAATCTGCACACAGTGATAATTTGACTTCTTCTTTTCCTATTTTTATCCCTTTTATTTCTTTCTCATGCCTAATTGCTCTGGCTAGAGTTAATATCACTGTATTAAATAGGAGTGGTGAGAGTGGACATCCTTGTTTTTCCCAGGTTTTTAAAGGAAATGCTTTCAGTTTTTCCCCACTTACTATGAGGTTGGATTTGGGTTTTTCACATATAGCCTTAATAAAGTAGAGGTAGGTTCTTTCTATCCCTAGTTTCTTCAGTGTTTTTATTATGAATGGGTGTTAAATTTTGTTGAAGTGGGCCTTCATTTTTTTTAAAGCTATTTGGCTCTGTGATCTTTGGGATAATAACAACAACTAATCTTTCTAGAAAGTTTTCCATGTGTATCTATGTAGTATGTTATTAAGCCTCTTACAGTTCTATGAAACAATTATTATCATCATTATCTCCCCATTTGTGAATGAGAAAACTGAGGCTTGGGACGAGTTAAATAATCTGACCAAAGGGGGGAAAATCTGTCAATGGCAGAACTCAGATTGGAACTTAAGAGTATGGCTTTAAGCCTACATATGCAACCATGATGTTCCACTGCAATCTATTCAAGGATGTGTGGGTATTACTAGTAATCCAATGGCTTCCTTACATCTTCCTAGGTTTATTGTGACAACATGCTTCTAGTGCTAGAATGAGCCCCCTTCATGTATATTCAACTTTCAACTAACCAGTAAATTAATGCAGCATTGTCAATACAGCTCACAAATCATGGATACCACTTTTGAGTATGATGATATTTTCCCTAGTAGATAGTACCTCTTAAATCTGTCCCTGAGGATGATATTCATGTTGACTAAGGGAAAAAGTTATAAAGTTGTTAGTTGGAAATGAAGTAGCAAATTAGTATTAGTATTAAGATGTTGTATATAGCATTCCAATTAGAAAATACACTTAGAGACAATTCAGAATTCACCACATTTAAGATATTTAGCAAAGATCAAGTCCTCTGACTACATCTGCTCTGACTCTTCAATTACTAACTTGAAATTTCACTATGGACATTTTCTTCAAGCAAATGTGACATTGTGTAAACTCTGCAAAAAGTTGATCTGATGGTATAGATTGGCATATTAGCACATTCACATAGTGTTACCATTACCCAGAGTGTGCAGAGGCCATTGTGAAAATGCTACTTCACAGACAGTCCATTGAGAGAAGTTAAATTTTGTATACTCCAGTGAGCATAAAATACATGGTTGCATTTGCCTCTAATATGTGTTAATTATGAAAATCAGCTCCAAGCAAAGAAAGCCATAATAATTAAAAGCCATCTTTTCATCTTAAAAAAAGCATCCCTCCCCTAAGTATTTATGCATTGTAATGAAACAAATAAAAATAGTTATGGCAAAGCCTAAATAATAACCTCTATTAAAGCAGTATATGCACTCCATAATATGTAATTATGTTGCACTTAAATAGCAACAGACATAAGAACAAATCCATTTTGTGAACAGCAACAAAAGAGATATTAGATTATAGATGTAGCGACTTCCTTTATTGTTTCTTTCTATTTTCTGGTATATGTGAGCTATGAAAAACCATTTTGGCAGCAGTCTCACCCTATCTTAGGCATTTAAAAATTTCAACAGTGGAGATATTGGTCCCAAGACATAAAATAGGATTCCTTTAATATACTAATTCCCAGCAATTTAAGTGGGTGCTTGAGATGAAGCATGGAGAATTGTGTGGTTTTGTCCAAATTCAGTGGGAAGAGTGCATGATCAACCAGTGATATCTGTCTAGGCACAGAAAATAGGGAACAGTGGCATTCTTGTCAAATGTTTTTCAAACATAGTGCATATTCATTAAATAGACTACAGATAAAAGAATATAAGAAAAAGCCATTTGGATTCTTGTATTGGAACTAAAGTTTTTCCTTCTAAATTTAGGGACCAAACAGATAAAGTACACAAATCCTAGACCCCAAAGCAACAAATAGGTGAAGTTACTTAAGCTGCTTAAAAAAAAAATTGTTCTTTGTTTCTTGATTTTATTGCCCTAGGCCATCACAAAGCAGCCTAGTCATCAAATGTAGCAATTTTTAATAACTTTGAATTGTAAGTCCTTAATCTTTGGCTCCCACAAATATATGTGAATGCAAGCCTATGTATATTATTTCATGTGAGAAGAAAAAATATAAATTCAATTTTTTACTTATTTAAAGTGTCAAGAAACTAAAAGTTTATATATAAAATCTAAAATGAATTTACAATTTACAGAAAATGTTTTAAAATATAAGTTAACTCTTTCTCGAATGGAAAATTCATAACGGAATTTCCTTTAGATTGCAGGCATTTCTGGGGCAGAATCAGAGGTGATTGGAGCACTTCAGGGCTTCAGATCAGATTTACATCTCTCATGGGGAGGGCTTTCCCCCTCCTTATTATTTATAAGAAAGAAGACATGCATCTGTTTACGTTTTAAAATTATTATTAAATTTTTACTTTTTATTTGTTTGTTGTGTTTGATTGCTGCTTGGGGGCATTTTGGATTGAATCCTAAACTCACTTCTTGAATCCCTCACCCCAGCATCCTCCAATGAATCATTTTTGCTTTGAAGCAGCTCTTTGTTACATGTGGTTTGAAGAATTGCATTTATCCACACAATCTCTTGCTCTTAATGTGTGCACATCCAGTGGCCCTAAGACTTCTTCTATGCCAGGAGGATTCCCTGGCACACAGTGATGTGCACTTGCTCTCCTGTGGATCTGCTCACCTGAGAGCTGAGGGTGGAAGAAGTTGATTTTCATTAATTCACCCAGTATTTTCATTTTATCATGCAAGCATATCCCCAGTTTTATTTTTAGAAAGAGAAATCACTCCTTGTTTCTCTCCCCCTTGAACTTACATTTTAAATTATAGTTAAACTAGAACAGTTTTAGAATTCAGATATGGAATGGTTCCTACACAATTTACTGAAAAATGGAGATTTTTATTGTCACATATTTCTAAATCCCACTATTCTTTGTTTTCATAGCTTCATAGTGATCTGTAAAGTTTAAACTCTGCTATTCCTCTTTCTCAGAGAAGCTGGGTCATTCCATTTTAGAAGGGAAGAGCAACATTAGGTCTCTTTTATTCAGTCCCAAGAAGGGGTTTAATAAATCTGTCAACTTTATCTTCTTTACATGAACAACAACAAATGATGATGCTGTAAGGAAAAGTTGTTGATGATAATTATAAAATAGTAGACTTAACATGTTCTAGGACATTTTAATTTCATCCTTTATCAAAATACCAATTTTCTCCCCACGGTGTGATTACCATTGCTTTTTTCCCCCTCTGCTACCAGTTACTCAAAGACCAAAAGATAACTAAGAATTGTCAGACCCCCTACTAAACACTCAAAAGTCTAAATTTAGCCAAAAGGAAGAAACAGGACTTGTCAGAGATCAGGACTTGGTTTGAGATATGTGTGTACATATATATATATGGATTAAAGATTTGCAATTTGATAAATACTATATATTATATATGATATACATAATATACTATAATATAAATACTATATATATGATACATGTATGTATCTTAAGTGTTGAATACAATTCCAATTGTCTTTCCATACTAAATTTACTTTTGAATAATTTATTTTAATCACTTATTATTTGCCAATTTGTTTTTTATTGATAATTCATTTTGTTCCTTGAGGGGGACCTCTGTAGGGCAAGAGGTAGATGATCTGTGGAAGTGCTAAGGAGAGACCACTGGGGAACCATGGATAAGCTAGAGACTAGAAAATGGTCAGCAGCAAAATAGACAGCAGGTTCTGATCATCTCCAGGCACGTCCTAACATACAAATCAATAACAATTAATGCAGATTATGAAAGACAATACTAGACAGCTAAAGCTTTAGACTTGATTTCAATTAGGGTTTAAGTGCTTACACATGAAAGTTGACTCCATAGAGAAGGTTTGAAGCTTGCCATAGAGGATAATTTAGGGCTGTAGATGGGGACAGGTTGAAAATATAGCCAATAATCGATTATATATATATATATATATATATATATATATATATATATATAATGGACATACATGTAAGTACATGCATGTGGATATTATTTCTGGTATATGAGAATTGTGATAGATATGTGTGTATTATACATAACACACACACACACACACACAAGAAATCAGCATAATAAGATGAACTTTGTGCTGTTTCTCAGGGTGCTATTGTGCTCCTTCTTGCCCACCCAGCTTATGCTACTTTACTGATAAATCCTTGGAGATAACTGGAGCTGGGACTCAAAGAAAATTGCAAATCTCAGAAACAGGGAAACAAACAAAACAAAACAAAACATCCCTCCCCCCAAACAACAAGAACATGTGTTACTTATCTGGCCTGATGCCCTGTAGCATAATAAAGATGTACCACTGTCTTAATACCCTGGCACCACATAAAGGCTCTTTCCCAAAGTTTATGCAAATTCCAATTTACTGATACTTTGTAACTTTCACAACTCTGGGGAAACCCATCCATCATGGGAGGTAGTCAAGGTGGAAGCCGAACAAAAGGATCCAGTAAATCAGTATGTGGGCTGATGGGAGTCTGGAAAGCCAGGTGCCACAAGCTGCCTGTGGAGGAAAGTTAAAGGCCGAGGAAACCAAGGCAGTTAAAAAGGTGAAAGGTCCATCAAATTCCATTAACTCGTTCTGCTTGTCAGAAACAGGAACTTGAAAGGCCACCGAAGTGAAGGGCAGTGTGATTGTGCACTCCTGGGAGAAGCAGATTGTCTCTGAAGCCTTCACTCAACAGTGGTTAACACACAGAGCTCACCCAAGGCCATAGTTTCCCTTTCTGTTCAATGGCCCCACCCAGCCCTCCTGCCCTCCTCTTCTCCATCCCACTGCCTCTGTTTACTTTGGGCCTCCAGGATCTTGGCCCATCTCTCTTTCTCCCTCCAGGTTTAGTTTATCCCAGGCACTGCTGACCTCACTCTCTCCACAAAATACCCCCAAGCAAGTTAGTCTCTCTTCTGTCTCTAGGCAACTGAGGTTCCCAAGTCGATTATATAGAATCCTTCTGACACTGCAGTCTGTAAACACACGTGTTTTCCCCACCTGCTGGTGGGCTCTAGAAAGATAGGGGTGGCCTCCATCAGATCTGCATTCCTAATGCTGTACACACAGCTAGGTTCAAAGTAGTTGTTCCCACCTCCGCAGTCATTTTATTAGGAGAAATGGCAGTGGTCTTTCCAGTTAGCCAGAACAAGCACCCAGGAGTTATTCTAGATCCCTTTCTTTCTCTCCATGGTGCTTTCAGACCTTGGCACAGAATCCAAGGTCATGCAGATGTATATCATCTAAACCAGCGGTTCTCAACTCTAGCTGCACATTAGCAACTCTTGGGAAATTAAAAAGAGAACACTGATGCTCTGGCTCCATCCCTGACCAATTAAATCCAGGATTAGGGGCCCAGATTAATTGGTATTAAAGAACAGAAAGATTAAAAGCATCTTGAACATGACTGAAACAGATTCCAATGTGCAGCCAGAGTTGAACTCTGGTGCTATATTGGGGTTGTGATTATCTCCAGCCCTTAACCTGTGTCTAGCTGCCTTGCTCTTTCTTGCTCACCTCTACCTGAGCTGCTAACAGCTGAATCCTCTGTGCTCCTTTAGGACTTGGGACCACCTTCACCTGCTGCAGTGTTTCTAGGTACCATTTCACTGAGGGCTTACTATGGACATGACACAGTGAAAAGTGCTATCTTATCTCTTCAAATCTCTTCAGGAATCTTGTGTGGAAAGACTATTCATCACACCCACTAACAGATAAGAAAACTGAGGCTTAGAGAAGTTAACCGTGAACCCATAATTAAGAAGCTGGTCAAGTAGCCTGGCTGGGATTTGAACTCAGGTTTTCTCCTTTCTTGTAGTCTTTTTAACTACTGTGCTAGGCTATCTCAGTCTATCCATTTGAGACTTTAATTTTCCCATTTCTAGTAACCTGTTCTTTCCAGATGGTTTGTTTTCCTATTCAGTTAGTGCCCAGGATTCCCCCTGATTCCCAAGGACACTTTTAGTGTACTTTTCTTTTTTCTTTATTGTGGTGCTGAGGATTGAACCCAGGACCTTGTATATGTTAGATAAGTGCTCTAACTCAGAACTGTATTCCTAGTCCTTTTGAGACTGGGGCTGTTACCCTGATAGGCCTAAAACTTGTAATTATCCTGCTTCCTCCTCCTGAATAGCTGGGATTACAGTTATGTGCCATTGTGCCCTGCTTCTTTAATGGATTTGTGAATGTGCATCAAAATAATTTCACACCAGCTTCCACAATTTGTAGTTGATATTGAACAAATGAATAAGCTGTCTTGGCCATACCCAGCATAACCTCCCAATAACTGAGATGCTTCAAGTCAATTACTCTAGATTTGATGTCCTTTAGAGGCTAACCATGGTTTCCCAAAAAGAGCTCTTTAAGACAGTGGAATAAGATAGACATCATTACCCAAGGTACATGTATGATGGAATGAAGGTTGTGACTTTACTTTATGCACAACCAGAGAAGTGAAAAAATTTGCTCCATTTGTGTACAAAGAATCGAAGAGATTTCTACTGTCATGTATAACTGATTAGAATTAATAAATAAATACATTTTTAAAAAATGGCAGCAGGGGTGATGGTGGTGGGGCTCTTCAGGAAGGCTGAAATAGAGCCTTGTACTCTCCTCACTCCTGGACACTGTCCTCAGGTCAGAGAGGGAGGCTTTCCTCAGAGCTGCTGCGGTTGTGGTTTTCAAAGCAGCATGGTCTTCATGACCCCAATTCTTCTCCAAGATGAAATTGCTTTTATCTTTTAAAGTTGCTGCTGGCATTGAAAGAAGGTGAGTGAAAATGTGGAATGGATCAACAAATAACTAGAGCTTTCTACACCTGGTTCTCCAGGACACGTGAAAATCAGGGTAAAATGAAGGCTCAAGAGTTCAACTCAAGTTCTTCCCTCTAAAAGGACACAGGTGGCTTATTGGCCCATCTTCTGTTCTGTAGTATTCTTGTATCTGCCTGGCAGGGTGGCCTCATACCTTCACATCTCTTCCTGTGGAAGCCTGGCTGGGTCTTTGCTCTTTCCTCTTCTCTGTATGAGGCTTACCTAGGGTGAATGTTCACTCTGGAATCTCTGATCTGTGAATAGTACTGGACTGTGCCATGTGAACCAGGAAGGCTGAACCTAAAAGATATGTGTAAAAATTACTGAAATGTACAAGCTTATTTTAGGACACTTTTGTTCTCAATTTGGACCCCAGTTGCAAACAAACAAACAACAACAACAAAACCCAGACAGAGCAGGGAATGCTGACTACCAGGGAATGAGAGGCTAGCAGGTTATCTCATGGCTCGTGTTCTCCAGGGTAGTTCAAGGAATATCTGATTTAGATGCCCTTTAAGAGCTTCCAAGTTTCCTGCGCCTCAGCCTGCTGCAACCTGCACTCTAGACTGAAGACCACCAGTTTATCAGGTTAAGTGAGGTGCTCTAGGTGAAAGTGAACTGTTTGGAGCTAAGAAGGGGATTCCTACATTTTGTCATAGTCCCCTTAGTTTCCAATCCTTTCTGATGTCAGTGATGAGTCCTAACTGCCCAGGGCACCTCATGAACACCAGATTCTCTTCACCCTGCCTGCTTCCCTTGGGGCCCTCTCCCTCTAGCCCCCAGGAGCCCTCAAGCCTGAGAGAAGGGTCTGGAGTGCCCTTGCTCAGAACCCCTCCCCCAAGGCCAGAAGAGTAATTAGCATGTAGAAAGGACTTAATATCTGCAGGTTGGGTGAATGAATAATGAATGGATGAGGAAGGTAGCTCTGTATCTTCCTGACCTTGTCATCCCAAGCCCCTGAAATGACCATGCATTAGCTGAAGTTTTAAAATCCCCTTGCTTTTCTGCTCCATGGCAGATAAAGTTTTCATTAACCGTGAAGAGCATAAAAGGCACACAGCCTGGTAGAGGGAAAACATTAGAAGTGAACTGGTTTCATCCATTTTCCTGTTCTGATACAAGGGGAGAGTATCCCTGGGATTATGAATTTGGGAAAGACATAATGGGGTTTATAAAAAATGAGGCTACTAACGTTCATCTAAAAACAGGAATTGTAGGCAGAAAAGTTCTATGTATGTGTAACTGTGAAGGTCTTGATTTGGTAAGAATTACACTTGTGAAAATTACCCTTTAGACCCTAATTTTTGCTGCTAAAGGTTTGTGTAGTAGAAAGACAAGTTGAGTTTCAAATGAACATGATTTGACCTTGAACCCTGGTTCTGTGACTTATTGAGTGTGACAATGAGCACATTTCATCTCTATAGGCCTCATATTCTACATAGTGAAATGGCACATAGAACATGACTAATAAATGTTGCTCACTGCTTGATCCATTAACTCAACTGATTGGGGCTTAAAACAATAGAAATGTGTTCCCTCATGGTTCAGGAGGCCAGAAATCTGAGATCAAGGTGTCAGCAGGGGCTACTCTCTCTGGGAATGAGGGGGGTGATTCTTTTTCATGCTTCTTCCAGCTTCTGCTGGCTCTTGGTGTTCCTAGGTTTCTCTGCCTCAGGGTCACATTGCCTTTTTGCTCTATCTCTGTCAAGACTCCCTGCCTCAGTCTTATAAGGACACTTGTCACTGGGTTTTGCGCTTACTTGGGTTACTCAGGATGTTCTCACCTTATGATCCTTCACATGATCACGTCTGCAAAGATGCTTTTCCCAAATAAGGTCATATTCACAGGTTCTGGAGATGAGAACATGGACATCTTTTTGGGACCACCATTCAGTAAAATGTGGGTTCCAAAGGACATTTTTAATAACGTATTCTGTGAAGCAGAGTCCTCTGGAACCACCTGAGCAGTGATCTTTGAACTGTGGAGCTTGGGGAAACACAGCTTCATTGTGAGGCTTGAGGTTCTGTATTTCTGACAAACACCCAGATGCTGCCATGTTGCTGGAAAGTGACCACACTTTGGGTGGCCAGGCTTTAGAGTACATGCCTTCCCTGAACAAAATTCACCTGATCAAGGGTTGTATCCTGGGGGTGAGGTCAGGATTTGAGCTACCTGGGAGCCCATATGAAGCCCATGTTCTTTCTCTAAGCCTTGCCTAGGGCTTGTGTTGGGTAGCCCAGGTGAAATGGCTATTCTGAACATGAGTGGAAGATTTACTTCCATATAAACCTCAAGAAAGTTGTCTGTCTTCTTGGTAGAGAACCAGTATATGTGACTGATTTTTGATGATGGTTAAAAGCTCCAGATGGTGGAGAGATTTAGTTGAAAATCTTGTGCAAATAAATATTTTCTCTGTACAGTGTTTATGTCTATATATTTGCAATCTCTAACGCAGTTCTGTTTGGGCCTCTATGACATTAATTTGTGATTCACTGGATTACCTGTAGGATATGAGGTATCTTCCTGCAAGGGCCAGGACTAAAGGGAGGCATGCATGGAAACTTGGGTACAAATTTAAGAAGCTGTTCCCTTTCATGGATGTGCAATGTCATCCCCTCCCTGATCCTGAGAGTGAGCACCTCCTTAAATTTAGTCCTAAGTGCCTACTTGCCTCACCCTAATCTCAAAACTTGCTTTTTGGTTTCCCTGACAATCAATTTCCCATTGTCTCACAGTGCGGTGCACAAGCTCTCTGTACTTCCCTCACATGGTTTGCCTTTCTCCAAAGGTTATAATCTTTTCAGCATATGGTGTTTAAAAAAATATTTACAACCTTAGCATGTCATCCAAGATCTGGCTCCTAACTACCTGTTCAGCCTCATCTTTTACCACTTCACTTCTTTCCAGCTCCCACCCCTGTGCTCACACATATGACAGACACTCCAAGTAAATTTTAATTCCTGAACGTATCTCATGTCATCTCTCTATACTTTTGTTTAGATAAGTCTACTTGCCTAAAATGCTTTCCCTATTCTGTCTCTTTGGCAGACTCTGATTTCTGCCTTATGAATAGGTCCAAGTTATCTCCTTGGCAAGGCCTTTTGGATTTGCCTATAAGGACTCCTGCTCTCTCTCTCTCTCTCTCTCTCTCTCTCTCTCTCTCTCTCTCTCTCTCTTTCCAGGCTTTATGTGCATATGGAGCTGCAAAATGAAGCAGAATTGTCTGTCACCCTTGCTACTCTGGAGCACTGGAATGAATGGACATTTCGTTTGTTCTCTGGGGCTACACTGATCAGCAAAACAGGTCTCTACTCTCATGGAATAGACTTTTTTATTTTAGTCTTCGCACCAAAGATGAAGTAACATGAACAAGATTTATCTTTCCATTTGAAACAAGAACAACAAAAAGATGAAATATCTGAAACAATAGTTTTTAAGATAACAACACCAGGCAACAAAGAATAGTAATCCCTGAAAGAAGGGAATCAAATGAATGGATCTCTAAAATTTCTTTACCTTATTCTCAGGAAGGAAGAACTCAAGCTGTGCTGTGGATACCTTGAGTTGAAGGACAGAGTAGAGACCAAGAAGACCAAGGTGCACAGTGTTTACAGGGTAGAGTACTAAGGAGAAGGTTGCTGGACAAAGAGAGATTCCCAGGGAGCTGCAGAGAGTCTCTGCAAGTATTTGGCAAAGATCAGTACATGTATGTGAAGGAAATACCTGAAGCTGGGGGAAAATGCATCCAAAAGGGAACAGTATGTGAACTCACACAGGGCCAGGAATATTATGTTATGATCAGTCAAAAAAGAAGTACTCACAATTCATAGGTCTTGGATGGAATACTGAGAAAGATTTTGCCTCATTATTAGGAATTGAGTTGTTCCAGACTGAGCTCTGCTCCAGAACCTCCTATCAAATTACAAAAGCAAGGCCCCAAAAGATCAAACTGTTTTCAAATAACCTAACTGTATCCCAAAATATAGCTCAAAGTAAAATGAATAATGTTTGCTATTCAATCAGTGATTACCAGGAATATAAATAGGCAGGGATGACATGGCCCTTAATAAGGAGACTTATCAATCTATTAAAATGTATCATAACTTTTATAAATGTTAGAATTAGCATAAGAGTAAATTAAAAGAGTCATTGCAACTATATTTTGTATATTCAGAAAGAAAAGTGGAGGCAAGAAAGAGATAAAAAAGACCTAAATTGAACTTCTAGAGAAAAAAACTATAATGTCTGAAATGAAAAGCACATTGGAAACAACAGAAGAGTAAACATTATCTGAAGATAAGTGAACTTGAAGGTATAGCAATAAACAGAATCCCAAATGAAACATGTAGAACAAAGAGAATTTTAAAAGAATTATAAGAGCTCAGTGAGCTCAAGGAACATAATAAATATAAAACTGGAGTCTCTGCAGGAAAGAGAGAAAAAAGAAAACATTTGAAGAAACAATGGCTGACAATTTTCCAAATTTGATAAAGATGGTGGATCCACAGTTCTAAGAAGCTCAACAAACACAAGCACAAGAAACATAAGCAAACAACACCAAGGCATGCCACAATCAATTTTTTTTTAAACTGGGGATAAAGAAAGATCTTAAAAGTGTCAGAGAAAGAATTTTAAGACATTTATTGGATAGAGGAACAAATATAGGAACAACAGAATACTTCTTTTCAGAAACAATGCAAGTAAGGAGACATTGGAGCAATATCATTAAAGTACTGAAAAAAAAAAAGAAGAAAAAGAAATCAGCTAGAACAATACCCAGTGAAAAGTCTTTCATATATAAAAGATTTAATATGCAAAATCAAGTAGTTCACCAATAGACCAATAAAAAAATTAAAGTAAATCATTCAGGAAGAAAGAAAATGTTACCAGATGAAAGTATCAATCTATATAAAGAAATGAAGAGTGCCGGAAAATGTTGCTATGTGGATAAGCTAGAAGAGGCTTATGGTTGAAACTATTTTATTTATTTAAATACCTTTAAATGCCTTTTAAATATAATTGACCTAAGTTAAAGATACATTGAGGAGTTTGTAATATCTGTATAGATGAAGCATATAGCAACAACCACATAAAGATCAGGAGGGAAACAGAAATGTACCGTTTTAGTGAATACACTAAAAGCCATTGAGTTGAACACTCCAAATGGGTACATTGTATGGTATGTGAATTAGATCTCAATGAGATAGTTACAAAAAGATTCAAGGAAGAAATAAGACTAATTCTACACAAGTTCTTATGAAAAATTGAAGAGGAAAGAACACTTATCAGATAGCAAGTACAGATAAACACTGTATGATAAATGAAAACATGAGAACATTACTCTTCATAAACATAGATATAAAAGTCCTAAACAAATTTTTAGCAAACCAACTTCATAATGTATTAGAAAGCTAATATACAATGATAAATTGGGGTTTGTTCCAGGAATGCAGGGTTGGTTTACCATTAGAAAACCCATCACCATATTATCAAACTAAAGAAGAAAAACTACATGCCTATTTAAATAGAAATTTTAAAAGTCATCTGATAAAATCCAATATTGATTTCTTATAAAAAGTCTAAGCAAACTAGGAAGGGAAGACAAATTCATTAATTTTATAAAGGGAATCTACAAAAATCCCCTGTAGTTTACATCACACTTAAAAAATCTTTCCATCTAAGATTAGGAATAAAACCAGGATGTTTGCTCTTGCTACCTCTGTAGTAAGTGCAATCAGGGAGAAGAAATAAAAGGCATCAAAATTGAAAGAAAAAAAATGAAATTATCTTTATTCATAATGTAATTGTCTAGCTAGACAATTTGATGGGCTCTGTAAAAAAGCTATTAGAACTAATAAATTAATTTATCAAGGTTACTGAATACAAGATCAATACATAAAAACCAATTGTATTTTTATATGTTAACAGCAAACATGCAGAAATTGAAATAAAAAGCAATAACAGTAATTTAAGTCACTGAAACTTAAATTAACACCTCCCCTCCTTTTTTTTTCTTTTAGCACTGGAGATTTCACCCAGAGATGCTTTACTATTGAGCTACACCTACATTCCTTTTATAAAATTAATTTTGAGACAGGCTCTCCTTCCGTAGCTGAGGCTGGCCTTGAACTAGTTATCCTCTGGCCTCAGCCTCCCCAATAGCTGGCATTATAGATATTGCCATATCCAGCAAAAATAAATAAATAAATAGATAAATAAAATAAACACCTTTAGTAGAATGAAACGTGATATACTTAGGGGTAAATCTGACAGTTGTAAAATATGCTGAAAATTTCAAAATATTGCTGAGAGAAATAGAGGCCTAAATAAATGAAGAGATATATCTTGTATGTGGATTGGAAGAATCAACAGAAAATTTAATGTTTCTAAAATGTTACTCCTTTATAAATCAAACTATAGATTTATACAATCTTAATTTTTAAAAAGTCTATCATTTATGTGGAAAAAAATAATGACCACGAACAGCCAGAATAAAATTGAAAAAGGAATACATGGCTAAAGGACCAGTGTTGCCTTTTGTTAAAACCTATTACAAAGCTACAATAATCAAAACAGTGTGGCATTGGCATAAAGAAGGATTAATGGAACACAATATAGGGTCCAGAAACAGAGCTAGTGATATGCAGAAGACCTACTTTTGACAAATGGGCAAAATATTTGAAAAGACATTTCACCAAAGAAAATATGGAGATGGCAATTTGCCCATAAAAATAAATGTTCATCAGCATTAGTCATTAGGCAGGTGAAAATTAAAACCATAGTGAGATATCACTATATATCTATTACAATGGCTAAAATGAAAAAAACTGACCATGATCAGTGTTGATCAGGATGTGGCGAACCAGGAATTATAATGTACGGCTGCTAGTGGTAATGTAGAAATTCCACCCATTTTGCAGAGTATGACAGTGTAATTCAGTCATTGTACTCCTAGGTATTTATGCAACAGAAATAAAACATATATCATTCTAAGACTGTACATGACAGTTTTATTTGTAATAGCCCAAAACTGAAAATAAGCCAAATGTCCATCAGTAGGTGAATTGAATAAGTAAACTGTGGTATAATACACACACTTAAATGGTATTTGATGGTAACAAGGGACTAAATTACTGCTACCTGCAAAAAACATGGTTGAATCTCAAAATGATGCTGGGTGAAAAACAAACTAGACACTCCCTTCAAAAGTATGCAATAGATGGGTTCATTTATATAAAATTCTAGCAAATACAAGTTAATCTATAGTGCCAGAAAGCATTTGAGTGACTGCCTGGGCAGGGTGGGTAGGAGGGATTAGAAATGGGTGAAAAGAAGTTTGGAAGATGCTGAATACACCCACTGTTTTGATTGTCCTAATGGTTTTCCAGTTGTATGCATATGTCAAAGTTATCAAATTGTATACTTAAATAGCGCAACTTACTGTACTTCAGTTATACGTCAGTAAAATTGTTTTTTTTTAAAGTGCTCAGAAAGTTGGTAGAATTAATGAAAGAATGAAGACAAATGCACCCGGGAGGCTGATTTCCATGACAGATACCTGGGTGACCTGGGATTCCAAGTTCTCAGCCTCCCACAAGGCTGTAGTACATCCCTGCCCCACCACAGGTCCTGGAGTTCTGCCTCAGGTTCCCGCCCTCTGTACTGGCTTTCCTGACATTTAAAGGATTAATAAGGAACTCTGAATGACTGACTCATAAAAGTGATGTGTGCAGGGATACCCCCTTGTGAGACGGAGTGGAGGCAGCAAATTGACAAGTTTCTTGCTTTAGGTCTCAACTGGGGTTTGGGGGTTAGCTTAGGACAGCTAGAAAACATGTCAAACCTAACCAGGATAGGATCATATTCACACCCCTTTGTAGAAAAGTCATGATCGGGTGATCAATTGTAGCTTAGAATCAGTTCTCTCTGCTACATCTGAACGTCAGTCTCAGAGGCCATTTTGAAAAATAAATGGCAAGCCCATTCCATCATTTCTGATTCAGTCTATACTATCGGGTCACTCTTTTTCCGGTTTTAGATAATTTTCAATACTATCCCAAGACTTTGTAGCCCAAACCGCTCCACAAACAGCTAGCCGTGCTTGCTGAGGAACTTTGCAAGTGAAAGCTATAAAAGCAATGTTAACTTATAAAACAAACAAAAAGCCCTTAACAGCATAGAACTTGAGTGCATTAAAAAGCCTGGACAGGTTTGAATAGAGTTAACTACATAAAGCCAGTTATGACCAATATGTTCCAAACTATTCTTGAGCAATCTTTTTTATTTATTTATTTATTTTGGCTAGGACAGAAACGTATATTCTCACAATATGCATATACTTCCCCAACCACTTGATTTTCATTGTTCTTTCTTTCTTTCTTCTTCTTTTTTAACCAACATGAAAACGACGCACACGCCCCTCCTCGGCACAGGCTCTGCTCCTGCACAGAGGCAGGCTTTCTGCAGGAACAAGTGTTGCTGCCTGTGATGGTGGCTGCCTGCTGTCGTGTTTACCTTCGCCGGGGCTGCCTGACTATTGTCGAGCCAGTTGAAATGATTCATGGGTCTGACAGATGTCTGGTACAGCTGGATGTGTCCTTGATTATCCCAAAAGTCTGGACAGCACTGTCATTCACCATTGCCCAAATTATCTTTGTATTGACTGTGGAACCCTCTGTGACAGTACTGTAATGGCTAATTACCCAGGATACCTTTGGTACTCACTTCATAATGGTTTAGTGGAAAAGAAAAAGACCATAAGGAAATGAGAGGAAAACGTACCAATAAAAGTAACACCCTGCTCTTTGCAAAAAAAAAACAAACAAACAAACAAACAAAAAAAAAAAACAGAAAAAAACCCACAGACTCTAGTGTGATACAGAATATATATTTATTTGACATCATGCAGTTTATGCTAATGAAATCCAGGGCCACAATAGTAGAAGCATAGATTTTTCATGAAACACATAAGGAGGAAATAAAATGTAAAGAACCTTGACAGTGATAAATTATGGACAATAGAAGGAGCTATTAGCTGTGAGACAATTGTATGTATAACATACTTGAAAAAGGGATGACGAGTGGCCATTTGCCTGCCTCCTATGTGGCGGGGGGGATGGGGCGGGGAGAACATGTTCTGTTTAGCAAATAACCTCCCCAGAAATAGAGGGAAGGGAGGGAGGAAGGAGGAGATGCCTAGTAAAGCTGCCTAGAGGAACAAGAATGGAAAGCTAAGGTTTCATTTTTCCCCATAATGCTATAAATTAGCACATTTTGACAAACATAGCTCCCACAAAGCAGATATATATTAGAGGGGAAAAGATAAGGGAATAGAGGGTACAAAATCCCATTTTGACTTTTAGTGGAGATGATGAGATCCCAGGAGGGCAGACAAAGCAGACTGGGAACAGCTTTTCACACAAAGAATACAGTAATTTGCCACGTCCTGTCCAGGCTGTGTTTGAATGTCACTCCTGTCTTAATTACCACACTAACAAAGCTATTCTGCTATTCTGGAATCTCTGCCACAGTTTCTATAATGCACCAGCAATCTAAAGGGACTGCTTACAGATCTTTGCTAAGCAAGTAGGGGAAGCAGGTGGCCTCCTGGGGTCCCAGTAGCGGGGTCACGGAAGGTAGAGAGGGTGGTGGGTGCAGCTGTGGAGACCTGCACTCTTACTTGCTCTTGAGTGGACACAGTGACCCACCTGTTTGGGAGCAAGTGGCTTGGCAGGGTGGGGTGTTTCAGCTCTTATTGAGGTCTGGGACCCGGTGTGTTCACTCTGCATGCCCTTTTGTTTTGATAAAGTGAAGATTATCCTATTTTTTCTGCTTCTGTGCCTGTACATGAGCCTCATACCAAGTAATCCACAAAACACAGGACATAGCCAATGTGATGGCAAAACCTTGGTTTCTGAAATTCTGACTCCTTAAATTGCCCTCTTAGCTGAAGATAAAGAGGAAAACCGCTCTCATTTCAGTTCATTGCTGAAGGACTTTCTCAAGTACTTCATCCCACTCTTCTTTCTCTATCTCAAATGACTCTTTTTTCTTTTCTTTTCTTTTTTGGTACTGGAGTTTGAATTCAGGGGAGCTTAACCACTGGGCCACATCCCCAGACCTTTTTTTTTTAAATTTTGAAAGAGGGTCTCAATAAATTGCTTAGGTCCTCACTAAGTTGTTGGGGCTGGCTTTGAACTTATGATCCTCTGGCCTCAGCCTCCTGAGTCCCTGGGATTATATGCATGCACCACCACACCTGGCTATTGAAATGATTCTTGATGATTTCAGAGATACCATTCTGTCCACTAACTGTCATTAAGGACTATGGTGGCAGTTTAAGAGAAGGAGTTGTAGGAGTTTGGGCTGAATGTACCCTGAGCCCTGTGCTGATGCACCCCCACCTTCAACCCCACATTTTGCCATTGCATTGGCTATGTCCTATGTTTTGTGGGTGACTTTTTTTCTATGCAAACTAATAAGCCTGTATCTATTGTACCCATCATATCCTTTTCCTTGAAAGTAATGCGAAGTAAAACAATTAAGTTTCTAGAGGGTTCTGATTAATTGGAGTTATTTTGTACTTAAAAAAAGAAGTTTGCAAACTTGAGGTGGCATGTGCCTGAAACCTATAATCTCAGGGACTTAGGAAGCTGATACATGGGGATCCTAAACTCAAGGCCAGCCTCAGCAATTTAGGGAGATCCTGTCTCAAAACAAAAAAATAAAAAGGACTAGGATATAGCTGAACGGTAGGGCACACCCGCGTTCCTTTCCAAGTACAAAAAAAAAAAAAAGCAGTTTGTCATATTTCAAAAACATTCAAATGACACATTTGGTTCCTCCAGATTTGGGTGTGATATAGTGACACATTAGCAAAAGGAGAGATCATGAAACAGTTCTTTTTTTAAAAATTTTTTTTAAAGAGAGAGATAATTTTTTAATATTTATTTTTCAATTTTCGGTGGAAACAACATCTTTATTTTATTTTATGTGGTGCTGAGGATCGAACCCAGCGCCCCACGCATGCCAGGCGAGTGCGTTACCACTTGAGCCACATCCCTAGCCCATGAAACAGTTCTTTAGTTCTGTTTCTACCTCTGCAGAATAGCAATGACCTGTCCTTTACACTCAGACAATTAAAGTTATTAAACAAAAGCAAAATTTCCTGATCACATTAATCTATAATAATCAGGATTTTATTTAGAAGAGATGGACATTGACCTAAAAGTATTTACAAAGTATTGAAATAATTACATAAAATGCTTGTTAGTTAAGCTCACTAAAATTATAAGTTATCTTTATTCTTCCTCCACATTTTTAAAGAAATCTAATGAATGGAAGAGTTCAAAACTTACATAATGCCTGGTTCATATTTCACACAGAGGTGACATTTGCCCTAAAACAAAGTATGACAAAGATTGAAACAGTGTCTAATTCTCGGTATAATGTAAAGTTCATCTTAAAGCTGTTTCTGTAAAGGTAGCAATGATATTAGACTCCCGAAATCCCTACTACTTGCTCACAAAAATAAGATTGAGATGAGATGTGGAGGAGGGCCTGAAAATAAAGCAGGTGGTGGAAGCCTGAAAAACTCATCCCTATTATATGCAGATCATCTATAGAAACCATCTTTTAATAGGGGTTTTAAGTCAAATATATATACTACAAAAATATAGTCAGACAATTGTTTATATTTCTATCTCTCCTTATAAATGTAATATATACATAAAATCTTTTTGAAAAGCTGTTATTTGATTGCCCTGAAGGATGGAAAACTTTAAAGTTAAAATAAAGAAAAAAAAATACAGAGCTATTATTGTTGTAAGAGTATTATGAATAAAATCACAAAAGTGTGTATTTGTAATGGTCTATCTAGAACTAATTGCTTTGGATGTAATGTATGCCCATTTTATTCACCAACTCTAATTTTGGGATGCTGATAGACGAAAAATCTAGAAGGGGAGAAAAAAGTCACAAAATACAGAAAAATAAAAAGGCAGTCTTATATGCAGACTTCATAATTTGCCACTCAGGATCTGGAAGTGTTTCCTGGATGTAATTATTATTAGTTATAGTAAAAGTAAAAATTGATGGCACAGAAAGGCCTAGGAGCTGCACATTCAGCTACTCTTGGGGCCAGGCAAAAAGGTAATGGGGGTGGTGGGGTGTGGCAAACTGGAATGTGTCCATATTAAAGACAGCAGCTTCCACTAATCATTGCCATGTGCAAACAAGAGCCAAGTTTTGCCAGATCTCTTGCCTTTAATCCAAATGCAGAGAGATTATGAGTCCCTGTGGCTTCACAAGCCCCCAACCTGGGTGGGTGTTCTGAGTATAGGGGAAGGAGCTGGGTGGAGGTGAGAAGGGGGCCTGGGGTCATGCACTCTGGACCTAATGCATTCTGGTTGCTTACTAAATAGTTAAGAACCATTCATGAGAGAGATGTTGTTTGATACTGAGCAGCCATGGTTGATGAGGCTTACCTTCACATAGCTTAATTGACCTAATAGCCCACTTTCTTGTGTTCCATATCTTCTAATTCACATGATTGGAAATATGAAGAACTTTCTACACAGCCCATTTATAGGTCTCTGTATTGTCGCCCTTTCTCGCTCTTTATCTGAAGGGCTCAGCTCATCCTTCAAGGCTCAGAGAAGACTCTCATCCTCCCTCTGACTGGGCTGGGATCTTGTGCCATATGCTCTGGACTCCTCTTTTTTAGCACTGTCACAATTGTGAACATGTAATTGTTAGTACCTGTCTTCCCCACCAGACTCTAAGCTCCATGAGGACAGAGAACTTCATCTGTACCCACAGTACCCACCTCAGGGTCTGATATGCATTCGTTGAACAAATGTTTGCAGAAATAAAGACATTTGAATGATTCATATAAAAAATGTATATATGTGTCCAGAGATTAGTCTTGTTATCCAAAATCCTTTCTGGAGAGTTGATACAAGAGCTACTGCTTTATCCACTGTCAAGCAGACCTGTCATTTATTTCTGAGTGTCCTTTTGAAGTTTTCTCTGCTAACATGGGGACTCCTTAATATTTAATTTTTCTGGGATTCCTGATTCTCCTTTTCTGAAATGTGAAAATAATAGAGGTTTCCTTACAATGCCCATTTATAAAAAATACTCTGCTTCTTTAGGACAATAGTAGGAATAGGAAATACAAATTGTGGCAGATTGTAAAAATGGCTGCAGATTATTTCCCTTTCTTCATCCATAGCTTTGGGTGGTCCTCTGCAGGTAGTTAGACCATGTGACTTGTTTTGATCAAGGTACAATGACAAATATGATGCAATCAGATGCATCTGGGTGAGTGAGGTCAGCCTAGACTGACCAGTCCCCAGGTGACCTGCCTTCTGACTGCATTTTTACTGGGAAATCCAAGTGAGCCCAGCAAAAGGCCAGCTGGGTTGAGCTGGGTCTCTGTTGCTGGTCTCTGCAATTGCTAGTTAAGCTTTGGGATAGCTTGTTATGTAGCAAAAACTCATACACATTCCCCCCCCCCAGGATGGTGGTGCTTTTCCAACAGGACTAGACTTTAAAATATCTTAATATCAGCCCTCCTCTCCATCCAGCTTACCCATGCACTATTATTATTAACTTCAACAAAGCAAAAACTTTTCTATATGAGAGAGCAGCAATCAGAAATTGGGGGTGTGCTTGAAAGGGTAAAAGTGTCACTAACAGCCCCTCTCCATATCTGAGAAGGAGGAAGAGACAAGGTGGTGAGAGCCAAGCTATTGGCAAGACTTACATGGAGTAAAGGGAAGAATTCACCATACTGACATTATATCACAACATACTCATTATAATAATAATAAAAAAAAATCCAGTGCAACTTTCTTACCTCCGAAAGCTGAAGAATGAAGTCAAGCAAATAGGGGGTCTACGTAATATATCATTTTAATGTAGAGAAAACACACACATTAGATGCCTAAGTTTGCCTTTGTTTCAGCCCCTTAAGCCTTCCTTAGCATTTTTAGGAAAATATATTGGAAATAAACATCAGTTATTTTCTAAAATGCTGCTCTGAAACTTTTAGTATGTTTTTGTGCTGAATCTTGATATGGTAATTTAAAAAAGCATGACCTACACAAAATGTGGAATGGGTTTGCAGAGTTGGGGTAAAATAGAGTGGGTGTTGACTGAGCACTGTTTATTTGCTTCCTTTCATCTTTGCAACCCCCTATGAAACTGGGGTTCTGAAAGGTTAAGTAACTTGGTCAAGGGCACACAGTGGCTAGTAAGTTTTTTGTTTTTTTTTTTATAGATACAGATTTCAAACCTGATTCCAATGGCCATGTAGTCTTAGCAAAAAAACAGTACTTTTATCATTAATGACAATATTAATTTGTACTGAGGCCTTATTATATAACATATTTTTTAAAATTTTAAAATAATAGCTGGCAATTATTGAGAACACATATGCTAATTGTTCAGGATATATATGCTAAAAAGCTCTAAGCACTTTACGTATGATACATAATTTAATCTTCACCAAACCTCTATGAGGCAGGTATATTTGTCATCATCTCCATTTTCAAGAGAATGAAGCTGAAGCATAAAAATATTAAGTAATTTGCCCAAGATTGTCTAATAAATACAGAAGGAAGTAGATATTGAAGTTAGAGTATGTCAAAACCCAAACTCATTTCTATTAAACTACACTTCCTAATTTTTATGTTTCTTCTGAAATAATTTTGTTATATTTTGAAATCATTAGTCAAACAGTTGTGAGTGTGCTGGATTTCCAAAATGAAGGGCAACTAATTAAAGAAAGCAAGACCCACTGGATTATATTCTCAATGAGGTTGGTCCTGTTTTGTTCCTGGGGTTGAAACTCTTTCATAGAGCATGGTTCCAGAACATAGTAGCTCAATTAATATATGCTGTGTGAAATTCTAATCTAGTATGACCTCAACTTGATTACATCTGCAAAGATCCCATTTTCAAGTAAGGTCGTGTTCACAGGTCCAAGGTAGAATAGTTTAATCCAGTACAGATCTTTGAAGTATGTTGTTACTAATGGAGCCAAATATAAGAGGAGAGAGGGCAGAGCACATCTTGTCAAGGCCGACAAGGGCCTCCCCATCCCTAAAAAAACAAAGCCCAAACTCCTTTTGGCATACTCAGGATGGTAGAACAGAGTAGGCCCTGTCACCTGTATTCTCTTCGTGAATGAAATTTCCCTTCTCTGAGAGCCAATTTGCATGAGGAATGTGGAGAAAAGCACAAAAGCTAAAGCAAAGAGGAAAGGGGTTGTAGGGAGGTGGCACTTGCCAAGGAAAAGATGCCAAATTCAGAGAGTCTTTGTGGATCCATGCAAAGTCAAAAAGACAATAATCCTAGGAACAAAGGCAGCTGACAGAAGCGAGCTTTCTATTGGGCCTTGGTCAAGGTGTCTGATCAAGATCTGCCACTGGCCAACAAATGTTGCTGAGGGAAGACCACTGGAGATGTCACAGAAAAGAGCAAGAAGCCACTTAGAATGAATATAGTATAGTCAGGGCTCCAAGGCAGGAGAGGGTGAGTCTTCAAAGAAGTTCCATAAGGGAAAGAGGCTGCCGACATGTGATTGACTATTTTCCTGTTTCTCTCTGTTCTGACAATAGGCACTCATAGGAGGGTCAGCATCCCAGGTAGATCAGACACTACTATGCTAAGGAAATCAAAGAGGGATGTGACATGGCCCTGCCTGGAGCTCTCCCAGCTGGCATGAAAGGTCCTAGGCTCAGAAACCACAACCGGAAGCCAGTGCCATAGTGCAGGGTCCTGGGGCAGGGAGAGGAAGGCATGGCTGGCCCTGAGCTAGATAGGCTGGAGAGCACCCTCTCTTGGTTGGTGGTCTCTATAGACATCTCCAAGCCACCTCTAGGAGATATCAGGAACTGACAGTGAAACATGGGTCAGGAGTCTGATATGCTGTGTGGCCTTGGTGAGTCACTTATACTTTCTGAATTCCCATTGAAAAAGATAAATGAAAATATTCATGTAACACGGTCATTCTGGGCACATAGATGCGCTAAAAAAATTGTTGTAGTCTTATTAAGCATTCACAGATAAACCTGTGCTTTAGGTTTTTTTTTTTTTTCTTTCCAGCTGAGCCCAGAAATGTTAATCTTAATTCTAACTTTGTTTGCTTTGTAAGAAAGTTCTGATTCATCTGGGGCCTAAAGTTTCATTATGGTTTTAATTTAAGGACTTAAATTGGGTACTTGGCAGAAGTGGCAAGAAATATGCATTCCACAGCTGAGAGATTGGAATGCTACTGAGGCTTTAAATTTTGATAAATATGTGACTTTTATGCTCTTCCCAGTTTACTTTTGCTCTGCTATGTATTGTAGGATTTTAAAAAATGTTCCATTTTAAAGGGCAGTTTCTCTTTTGCTTTTGGATATTCTTGTGCAGGGAATGGGGGTTGGGTGGTAAGTGCCAACCATGAGACAACCCCCTAGGTGAATTTGGTGATACTGTTAATAAAGAATATAAAAATGCTAATTAAGATCCTTATTTAACCACTCCAAACTTTCCTCAGGATAGTTACAATCCGATGATTAAAAGTTGCAAAGGCACTGTAAACTTCATTGGGTGGTATTTTTTTTTTCCAATAATGCAAATGATCTTTTCCTGCTCTTGCAGCATCATTTAAAAATGGATTTTGATTACTTCTAAGCTTGTAAAAAAATAGAATCATAAATGTACTCATTTCCCACATTGAATGGGGACAGGGAGAGAGAAGAGCAAAGGAATACATCACATTTTTAAGTAAGCAGTCACAAAAGACCTTTAAATAACTCAACTTCCTACCATATTTTATTATCTTCTCTCAGTTTTACAGCATTATCTACCATAGAAATGCAGGGAGATTTGTAAAACACTATAGCATTTAAGTCATTACATTTTATAGCTAATTTCTAATGTGGATTTGATTTTTTACGAGCAGAAAAAGAATCTAATTTGCATTAGTGACAGTAACTAGAGAAATTTAACACCTGGCCCTGGTTGTACTAGAAATTGAATATTAGGTACTTGGGTGCTAAAAACCCATTCAGATCTTCAAGGGGGATTTTTCATTTATTTATGTGCTGCTCTCCTGTTTACCATTACAAAACTGTTCATATTATGATGGGAGAAAACTCCCTGCCTGCAGACAGCCTGGAACTGGGTTTTTCATTCTTTGCCAGAGAAAAGGAACTATTTACCCATTAGCAAGAACACACTCTTTTAAAAAGCACCACCATTCCATGCATCTAAAAAATATCACAGCCGCTGCTGCTGCCGGTAGAGAGGACTGCTCTGACTCCTGCTGGCCTCTCCTATCTCCCCGCTGGCTCCTCTCCCCCAAGCTTCCTTTTATTTTCTCTTCCCCCTCCCTCTCCCCAGCCCCACCGTGTCACTGTTTCCCTGATAGAAGCTTGGGTGCAGTGCATCCAAGCAAAATTAAACCTCTGCTAAGAAGATCACATTGTTGTTACAAGAGCAATCCATATGTTTATAAACTGTAGAAAATTAGGAACTGCAAAAGAGGCGAAGCTGGTGTTAAATGATATGGGAAGTGACACTTTACATAGCCAGTTACAATTAACACATTGATGGCATTTTGCTGGCTCCTTGCAGTGATAATGCTGTTGTCAAATGTGTTTAGTGCACCAAATCTCCTGGAGCCTTCAGCCAGGCAGCGAGCTTTTGACAGATTGAAGGTTCGGAGATAGGCTATCATGACAGATGGAAACTGGCACCGATGTTCAGCTTTCGCCGATCACAGGGGACCTGCCCCCCTTATTCTGCAGGGCTCGGCTCTGCAACCTTCCCCCTTCTGATGAAAGCAGGGGATGGCATTGTTAAATAGTGCATCTGTGTGAGTTAGACTCCTCTGATGAAAGCATAAGGCAGACGCGCTGTGAAGCAAAAGACAGCCTCGGCTTTAACTGCATTTTAGATAGACTTGAGGAAGACCCTAGGGAGCTGGGAGAAAACTTTCGTAAATTTCAGACATAAAGGGAAAAAAGACCACCCATTAATTTCGTCTCCTCTAAGGATATAAAAATACACCTCTGATGACAAAATCTCAATTAATGGCTTTCATAAACAGTTCCTCAAGCTAGCAGTCTTTATGGAGTCATGTTTTTCTTATCATCACTATTTCCTTGTTATTAATTGATTAATTCCCAAACAATCCAAGAAAATCTGTAAGGAGGTGCCTAGGGGCAGTGTTGAGTCCTGTTCTCATCAGAAACTAATTCAATTACTCTAAGATGCTCTTTTTTGATACTGGGCTGGGTTCTTGAATCTAGATTTTAAAATCCAGGGCAGAGAAGGACAGAGCTTTACACAGCTGGGCATAAACGGGAGGATCATATAGTTAATTAACCTTTCACCCTTTCGCCACCAACCCCCTTTTTAAAGAAAGACATTAGTCATTTCATTTCAAATGTCCATCTATTTCAAAGGCTTTCACTTTGGCTCTTGGAGTCCTTTCTTCTTGCTGACAAATTCCTCTTTAATTTCCCTAAACTGGCTGCAGAGCCCTCTTTCTTTGCAGTCTTAATCTTCAATTCTGCTCTCGCCCATACAGGTTGGGAGCAGCAAGTACTGCAGCCCATTTGAGGTATGATAATCAGCTGATTAGCTAGTGGAGTCGTTTTCCCTGAGGCTCTTTTGTGTGCAAAATCCTCACACTCAATTGACATGTGGACATCATAAAGCTGATGAAATGCAATTGTAATGAACAAGAGGGAGAGGCATCTGCAGCCGTCTAAATGAAGGACCCTTTCCTCTCGCAATGCTAATTCAGAAAATCTGCTCTTAACGTGTACTCCCCCTGGATTCCAAATCGAGGCACATCTCCATGAATGCATATTCAAGGAGTGAATTAGCCTCTGTGGCAAGTGAGTGCCCAGCCTGGCTGGACTGATTTTAATTTCAAGACAGATTATACTGCATCAACCGTAGTAATGATCTGACAGTTCATTTGTGACAAGAGTCCTACAGTCAGGTTTACTGTACAGACAGACACAGGTGCACAGAGAGAGCCAGCAAGACCTCTCAGACAAGACCAAAGGCTGCTGTCAAATTATTTCAGCCAAAATAGTCCAATGAAGGAGAAAGGAGATAATGCATTAAAAAAAATTAATGAGTCTTCCTATTTAAACCCTGGCTATAATGGCGGTCAATGGGTGTTCCCCTACCTATTATAGGTTCATGTACACCCAGCAGTTGTTAAATTAGGAAGAAAGAGGTGAGATTTTCCTTCTGCACATTTTTTCAGAAAACGGTATCATATGCTAAGAAATTTCCAAGCGAATGAGACTTGGTACCCAAGATTTTTTTTCTTTTTCTTTTTCTATTTTTAATAACTGAATTTCACATGAGACAGTTTGTAAGAAGGAAAACCCTGCAGCATAAGCAGAGAAACTGTTCATTTCCTCTGCCTACTCTGTGACAGTTGCTAATATAAGAAGACAGGTTTGTTCATCACTATTTTGGATCACCTTCGGGCTGCCTGTACTTCTTTTTCTATTAATAAATGCTAATTAATGATGGTAAGGAAGGCTTGCCTTCATAGACAAAAGCTCAAGGAACTTTTCAGACATTGATTTATCTTGGAGAGTTAGAAAGAGGGCACGTATTAGCACTGTTATTTTTGCAGAGGTGGAAATAGAAACATGGTGATAAAGTGACTTGTGCAAGGTCACACTGTATGCCAGGCCCAGATCTCTGTTTTGAACTCATTTTCACCCCTCTCTACAGCTCTAGACACAGAAAATACTCCAGGGAAAGGTATTGCTAATCCAATGTTAAGAACACTCCTTCATAAGCATTGCTAATAAATATAGCACATGCCTTAAAAGCAAAGGAACAAGACAAGCTTAATAAGGACTGTTGTTACTACCAGGTAATCTACCCAACGTCTGCACAGTTCACACAGAGGTCCTGTCAAGGAGTCTGCTTCTGAAATTACAAGAGCTACTCTTCAGCCTCTTTATGCTTCTCGGTGGCCCTGAAATTGACCTTGATCAATAGCCTTTCAGTTCAGTTTAACTCAATAACGGTGCAGTGTGTGCCTATAGACATGATCATAGATCATTCTCTTTCCTCCCGTATGTTTTGAGACAAAATTTAGGGTATCTGATGAGAGCTGTGATAACAAAGCCTACTCCCCTAATGGTCAGGAGTTACCCAGCGGGTCACTGGCTATCCCTCATGGGCAGAGCAATGAATGAGTAGGCATTTTAGGGAGGAAAGAGGAATGAGACAAGTTTATTCCAAAGGCAAAAGCACCTAACATTCTTACATAGGAAAGAGAGATTCCCATGAGCAAACAAATAAAAAAAGCACAAACCTAGCATGAACTGTGCCTAGGTACATATGCAGCCCCAAATTTACCAACTGGTTGTTTTCCAAAATCTGCTTGTGAATCAGTTGTTTCAAATTCACAATGCAATTTCCCATGAAAGCAAAGTTTTAAATGGTGTTTAGGTTCTCATGCCAGCTGTCAACACTGTATTTAACCTGTAACAGCTGAATAGATGGCTAACAGCACACACATGTGTAGCTGAAAGAGTGCCAATATTTGGCAATGTTTGGGTTCTGAGATCAGGTGGCTTGTGTCCAAATGCCCCCTCTGCTGCTTACCAGTCTGGGACTCTGTATAAGCAATTTTGTCTAAGCCTCAATTTTTCCATCTATGAAAGGGATAATAGTATTTACCTCATGAAATTATTGTTAGAAGATTAAATGACATAAGACAGAAATATCTGATCTGATATTGAGTAAATGCTCAATAAATGCCAAGAAGGAATAATAGGATCATTTACATATTTTATTTTTTAGCTTATGTTTCTCAGAACTTCATTGCTAATATCCATAAGCCCAATTCAAGGGTGTGTGTGCAAACACTTCTTTGTTTAGAAAGAGGACCTTTCTCATTTGTTTAAAAGAAGGCAGTAGAGCCTGGGGGTTAAGAGTGATTCTGAAGTCAGAATGGGTTCAAATTCTGGCCTTTCCACTTGTCTGTTGGGTGACCTTGAGCATGTTTCTTAGTTTCTCTGTTCTTCGTCTATAAAATGGGGATGTGATTAGTACCTTAGGATAGCCTTATCTCAAGGGCTATCCTAAGAATTAAGTTAATATATGCAAAGTGCCAAGCTTACAAACAGAAAATAAGTAAATGTAGCTATTGTAAGGTTACTATGGCCTGTCATTGGCAATGACAAATGAGCAGGAAACCTAAACCCAGTTGGAGATTAATGACTGTCTCAAGGTTACTGTTAGTAAATAATGATCTGGGACTGGAGATTGGTCTGCTAATCCCTAGTTGCATACTCTTTCCAGGTCAGGTGTTCCCTCTGCCACACACCTATGAGGCACCCTGTAGTGTTGGTTAACATTTATTGAGTACCCACTGGGTGTATGTAGAGCACTGGGCCAGTTCCTGTTGTTTCCTTAAAGAAGAGAAGTTGTGCTCTGGACTCTAAACCAAGAGTTGGCAAACTGTGGCCCCAGGCCAATGAGATTGCTACACTTTTTCTATGGCCTGTGAGCTAAGAAAGTGTTTCACCTTTTTAAATTGTTGAAAAAAAAATCAAAACAAGAATATTTCCTATCAGGTGACAATAATGTAAAATTAGCCTCTGTAAATGGAGTTTTATTGAAACAGTCACTCCTCTCTGTTTACATATTGATCATTGGTGTTTTTCTGCTACAACATCAGAGATGAGTAGATGTGACAGAGACTTCATGGCCTATAATACCTGAAATTTTACTATCTGACCTTTTGCAGAAAATGTTTGCAGACCTCTGATCTAGACCCACAAAGACTTATTCTTCCTGGTTTATCACTGAAAGAGTTAAGAGGCTCAATGATCCAACTCGAGGTACATATGGTACATCTCACAGCAGCTCAGAATAAAATGGTCTTCTACCATCTGAGTACTGATTTAACATTACATTTTGAAACATATTCTCTGCAAAGTGGTTGAGTTCATGAACTCAGGAACAAACTGCCTGGATCCCATCCAGTTCTACCACTTGCTAGTTGTATGACTGCAGGCAAGTGACCTAGTTTTTCTTTGCATCTCAGTTTTCTTATCTGTAAAATGGGATTGTTTTGTGGACTATGTGAGTTCTTACATGAAAAGTATTTTGAAGAGTGCCTTGAACGTTGTCAGTACTGAGCTAGTGTTAGCCATTATTATTTTTATTCCTGTAGTAATGGAGATTGAACCCAGGGGTGCTGTAGAGCTGTATCTCCAATCCTTATTCTTATTTTGAGACAAGGTCTCACTAAGTTGCTGATGCTGGCCTGGAATTTGTGAGCCTCCTGCCTCAGCCTCCTGAGTAGCTGGGAATATAGTCATGTGCCATTGTGCCTGGCTGACCATTGTTATTTTTGGAGTTCTAGGAGCCTCCTCCTCAGAGCAGCGGGCTATGTGTGCTCAACTCAGCTTAGTACCTACTCAAACACTGAGAGTCTTCAGGCCAGCACCAAGGTCTGTCTTTCCTGCAAACTGTCCTTGGATTTGTTCTCTTCCCTGTGCTTCCACAGAGCAGTGTACATCTGTCCTTTGTATTGAATAAAAATTTTGCACACATTTTTTGCTCATATTAGGAACTCCTGGCAGGAAAAAATGTTCTCATCTTTATTCTAACAATGTTGTTATGTAGAATATTTAGTACATGGTAGTATCATACTATTAGTAAACATTTGGTAGAGAATGAAAAATTAGCCAGGAAACATTTGGGTTAGAAAGTCTCTAAGAATTCTTTTTTAATGTATGAAAGCCTTCTAAATGTGGTAATTACTACACCTCTTAAAGGTACTAGCTAGATAGCAATACAATTAAATTGGGAAATTTGAAGCTTAAAATAAAAGGCAGATAGATGATACTGCCACTTACAATTTATAAATCAAAGTGCAGAAACTTGTAGAGAGATTTTGCATGAATAGGTAGGTCACCATACCCCTAACACAGTAGCCAGCAATGTGATTTTAGGCAGGGCATTTCCTAACTTTTACTTTTATATTTAATTGAAAAATAAGAAAAATATTCAACAGATCATCACTAAATCCTCTTCCACTTCCCAAACTATGATTTCTGCTTCTCTCAGGAAACACAAAATTCTGCCCCACCATAAGCAGAGCTTCTACATAATGCTGGTAGGTAAGTTATAAGTTTCTAGAACCCAAGTTTGGGAACAATAAAGAGTAAGATGACCACTTGAAGTGGACACATAAGAGAAGAGGCAAAAAAATGAGTCTATAAAAGTGGAGGCAGATTGGATCAGGACAGGCTCTGGCATTGTGCTAAGGAGCCCAGGTTTGATACAGACACACTAGAGCCTGGGGTGGTGTTAAGAAGTAAAGTCCTAAGGCCTCAGTGTGAAGATTGGGCTGGAGGGAGAAAATAAGAGCCCATCTGCAGCAGGGCAGGTGGGTATGTGGGTTAGAGAGGTAGCTAAGAGGCTGGATTTTGGATTTGGGTATTTAGATACAGCTGAGCACCTTGGGTAAATGAAATACATTTTTCTGACAGGCAAACAAGAGAAACAGTACTTACGTACAATTTTATTTCTTCTGCTATATCCTTAATTAAGAAAAAATCATGGGTTTATGTATTTCCAGAATCACACTGGAGCCCATATAGGGTAGTGGCTTAGGACACAGGCCTAGGATTTGAATCTTAATTTAACTCTAAGATGTTGGGTAATTCACTTTACTTCTTTAAACCTTCATTTTCTTGGCTATATCTCCCAAGGTCATGGGTGAGGATTTAACAAAATGATGCTTGTTACACTGCATATCATAGGACCTGGTCATCAGCAAGCAGTAAATTAATGCTACCATAGGGCGCTTTAGGTTTACTCTAGCTGCAGTCTCCTCAAGCCTTATCTATGTTTTTGTTCTAGAAAGGAATACTTAGAAATCTTCTGCCCAAACTGGACTTTTAGAAGACTGGATAACTAAATGAAAAGTTTTAAACCTATTCTAATAAGAGTTTAATCCTCAGAAACCCAGAAACAATTTAATGGAGCTATTTGGTTAAACTAAATGCAGTTCTTTGAAATCAGCTTAAATGCATGGATTGTTACTCAAAGGTTCCAGAGAACGCCACTTGCCTGCTCGGGAAGCCGAAAACAAGGTCAGTATTGATAGCTCACGCTTCAGTGAGTGTATCAATTTAAAGCTTCATCAGTGATTCTCACTCATCTGCAGCCCGCCTAGCTGTTGTCTTGTAGGAACGGGGTGACTTACGAACCTATTAAGTAAGTTCTTCACTTGTGCTCTAATGAGCCTATTGTTTCCCTAGAAGAACACAAACACCTGGGTACAAGCACAAACCCAAGGCACAGACAAAACTGTGCAGATTTCAGCCAGGCAGGTGTTGTTTTGATGCTCAGGTTGCTTTGCCAGCCTCCTGAGTCGTGCCTCCTCTTTCTATGCTCCCTGAGAAACGGATGCACCCTGGGACAACAAGGCCTGAGGAGGACTATTACTATCCTCCTGTCCACTTCCACAAACTCTGATTGGCTCTGCTTCACATGCCATCTGGGGTTCATGAGTGTGACCTTTTAGAATCTGAACCTTAGATATTTGCTTATCTCCTATTCTCACTGCCACAGCAAGTATCTGTGATGAAGATTGCCATCGTCCCCATCCCTAGGTCTATGGTGTACATTCACAAGTATGTTGAACCTGAACAGTGGGGAAGGACATAGAACCCATCTTTAGAAAGGATGTCCTGGAAAGGTCAGCCAAGGGGCTCTCCTATAGCTCCAACTGGAAGGCCTTGGTGCCATTTTTTCCTGCTACCACAATTTAAGTTGTGTTCTCACGTGCTCTACACACACACACGCACACACACACACACACACACACACACACTGTGGGCACCAGAGTTTCCCTTAGGATGGAAATTTTTTTAGGGAATAATCTCTAAATAAATCTCTAAATAGTATTTGAGAGCAGGGCTTAGAAGAATTCAGCGACTATACTGTTTGATTCAGAAATGAAGAGGAATCTGAGGAAAAAAAGGGCAGAGAGAAAAGGAAAAGGGAGGTTGGGGGCAAGCCAGACACTGGAGCCCTGGCCCAGCGGCAGCCCACTCAGGAAAGTGGTTGTTGAGAAGTTTTCCGCAGCAGAGCAACAGAGGATTTTAAAGAGTGTATAATATTCAGTTTTAAGTTGCCTGCTTAGCTCATCTCCCCAAAGTTTTAGAAATCACTTGTTTGAGGAGTTCAATGGGAAAGTAAGTGAAAGGGGTGGATCCCCTGGGCCTGAGGGAACAGGAAGGGAAACAGAGAGAAGAGTTGAGCCCAAAAGGCAAGAAGTGAGTCAAGAGAAGCCAGAAGTGACCACAAGAGCATAAGCTTCTGGGAGTTTTCAGAAATTAGGGGAAAGACCTTGAATTTCCACAGGATGTGGGATGGAACATTAGAGAGGATTTCATTACATTTTAATGTACAGGGTAACCTCAGCTGAGACCTGGCTTCCATAAACTCTGTAGTGAACAGTATCCATTGGTCACTGACATTTTCTAACCTATACATCTAACCTAACTCTAGTTGGGTTTTCATGTCTTGTCTTCAATAAGTGTTCTCCAATTATGAAAACCAGCACACAACTTGGACCTTGAAATATAACTTGGGTCACACAGAATGCTGGGAAGGTAGAAATTACAATAATCAGAACATCTTAAGCTTGTTCCTCTAAGCCCTCATTTCCTACTTTATCTGTCCCTGATGGTCATTGTAAGGAAAGATGGCAATTGTCCCTTGGGAGTAGTGGGAGTCTCACTACTGGGCCCGAGTGACTAGCTGGCCTGAAGTTGTGCAGAAGACTCTTGTGTCAGGTAGACACTGGGCAGACGGGTCTTGAGGCCTTTAAATGTTGAGATCCTGTTACCTGAGGGAGAACTTTGAACTTTCAGAGTTTAAAATATTCCAAATGTCTGTGGCTGTTTCTAAAGAATGTATATTTAGCCCTTTCCACAGCTCTATGTTAATCTGTTCCAGCTTATGCTAATTGTGTTCTCATTATTTGGGAGGAAGGAATGGACACTTGGATCCTCTCCAAGGCATGGGGGTGGAAGGCTGCTCACACTGTGTGCTGGTGGGGAGCAGCATTTGGCATGCTGGGGGGGACCTTCCAGTGCTTGTAGCACTGGGGAGCTGCAGGGGACCTGTCTGGTCTATACTTGGGACACATGCCAAATGTGGGGGTTCCTGGAGTCACATTGTGCCTATTTGCTAAGGTTTAGTTTGCTACAGCTGGAGAAGAACCACACCACTGACAGCCACAGAATCTAAGGAACTCTTGGGATTGAGGACTTATAAGAGTGAAGTGAGGGTGGGACTTCATTGAGAGGGGCACAGTTTGGGTTTCTCTTGTTGACCTCTCATTCTCTTCCATTATTTATTTTGGAAAAGTCATTGTAATTATGCATGAAATGGGGGATCCCAGCTTGGCTCACATTGCTACTCAGATGTGCAGAGAAAATGCACTTTTAAAATTTGGCTTTACAAGTGATTCCTTTTATCCATGAACACCTGCTCAAAGTATCAGGGAAATACACACACACACACACACACACAATATTTTTAGCTCATTCCACTTTAAAGCTTAGGCTGCTACAATCATTTGCAAATAAATTGTTCTGTCTCTCTGCTTGTGGTTTGAATATATGTGTGCCTTTAAAATATCATGTTGGAACTTGAACTCCAATGTGATAGTAGTGGGGCTTTTAGGAAGTCACTATGTCATGGGGGTGGAGCTCTCATGAATGGAATCAGCAACTTTATAAAAGTGCTAGAGGGAACCAGTGAGGTCCCTTTTTTGCCCTTCTGTCCCTTTCACCATATGAGGACACAGCATTTGTCTTGTTGAGAGGACACAGCAACAAGTTGTCACACTGGGAACAGAGACCAGAGCCTCACCAGCTAATGAACCTATCAGTGCCTTGATCTTGGACTTCCAGCCTCCAGAACTGTGAAAACAAAATGAATTTATGTTCTTTATAAATCCCAGCTCCAGTATTTTATTTTAGTAGCACAAACAGACTGAAGACACTTACAGATGCCTCTCCGCCTTTGCTTTCTCTGCCTGAGACAGCTTCTAGGTGTATGGGGTACATGTGACCTCAGGACACTGGGGGAGACAGTCTCAGATCCAAGTGGCATCCCCACGCTGTCCATTGGTTTGGCCTTTCTGAGTTCATCCATTTCTGCCTGGTCAAAGTGAGCTCATGTACTTATGTGGTCATATTCCCCAGTTGATGTAAGCTTGGTGGGGCCCTGACTGCTGACCCTGCCTCCCCTTGGTTCTAGTTTTTATCAGGGCTTCTAAAGTTTTACAGCAGCTCTTGGTTAAGCCCAGGTGGGGTTTGAAGGACAAGAACAGCTAGAAAAGAGGAGACAGCAACTAAGCCAACAGGCTCCATGGGGAATGTTCAGTTAAGTATGGCCTTGGCTCCTCCCCCTCACAGGACCCCTATTAGTCCTCTCTATGTTTCTCCTAATAGGACCATGTCTATTAAATTGCCTACAGAAGTTCCTGCAAGATCAGATACACAAATTCACCAACAAGCTGGTCAATCAACTACTTCTTTAAGACTACCATCCCTGATGCCCAAGATGGACACCTACGACTCATGACCAACTCCTCTGGCTCCAGAGACTCTGTGCCCATCTAAAACCCTCTCTAACCCTTTTTCCAATTTTCACAACCCCTCTTTCACTTCCTAGGAATGAGAACTACACTCCAGCACGTCCACTCTGCTTATTCTGTCTGCTCTACAGTATCCCCACAAGGAAACATCAAACCTAAACTCCCCCTGGTACCACCATGTCTCCCACTTTAAAAAGGCACTTGTTCCAAATGTCCAGTCCTGGACTTCCACCATGCCCACCAAACTCAAAATTTCTCACCAACCCCCCTCTTCTTCTTTTACTAATCATTATTCTCTCTCAAGTTTTATCTCAAACCACAGATACCGCTTCTACATCCAATGTGACATGACACCAGGATGACACCACCCACTCTCAGTTTATGGGTCAAGGCGATTGCCCTTCCACTGGCTGCAATCAGGCGGTCACCCTTAACATTACTGGATTCAACCAAGCCACCTCCAATACTTCCTAGAGTCCCTGCTACAGGACCAGTGGCTGATACCAAGAATCTCCTCCATCTAGGACTGGTTTGATGCCATCGAGGACTTGTGACTTCAAGGAACTTTTATGGACTTTACCCCTACCACAGTAGTTGTCTGTAGCCACTGAGTGTTATTTCTGGCTGCCCTGGTGTTCTCAGACCTTGTCCCGAACATTCCTCCACTTCCCCTTCTAGGTCCAACGCCGCCCACCATTAAGCACGAAGTAGCCAGAGGACTTTACGCCGTCCCCCATGTCACTTAGAAAAACAAAAAGGGAGGAATGTTGTCTGCAGGGCAGGCTGAACAGATGTTGGCTGCAAGATAGCCCATGCACTCAAACCCCCCTCTATCTGGTCCTTTATCACCTGTTTGCCTCAAGTCTGAACATTCAACCCTGCTTAAGGCTGAACACTTAACACCCCCTTGGGCCAACAAGGCAGCTTGCAGACCCAGAGGCCCCATTAGATTTGGGCTATAAAAACTCCCTCCTGCCAGGCCCCCCTCTCTCTTGCTCTTTCTCTCTTGCTCTCTCTCTCTCTTGCTCTTTATCTCTTGCTCTCTCTCTCTTGCTCTTTATCTTTCTTACGCGCGCTCTCTGTCTCTCTCTTGCTCTTGCTCTCTCCCTGTTCATCTCTTTTCTCTCTCTCTCTTTCCTTCTTTCCTTTCTCTTTGTTGCACTGCTGCAATAAAGATCTTTTGGTTGCTCCGAGTGTTGTGGTCACTTTCCTTTCAGGGTTGTCAGATTTAGCAAATAAAAATATAGGACACATACTTCAATCTGAATTTCAGATAAACAGTGAATAATTATTTAGTTTAAATATTTCATGTGGGCTGGTTTTGTAGCTCAGTTTGTAGAGCGCTCCTCTAGCACGTATGAGGCACTGGGTTTGCTCCTCAGCACCACATAAAAACAAATAAATCAAATAAAGGTGTTGTGTCTGTCTACAACTAAAAACATATTTAAAAAATATTTTATGTAATATGATTTTATTTTATCTGAAATTCAGATTTAACTGGATGTCTTGTATTTTATCCAGCTACTCTCATCCTAATCCTACTGCCCTAGGCAACAAAGATGGTAGCTTCTGTTAAGACAGGCCTTTCTGCAGAGTCACCAACCATATTCAACAGGAACCTGCTATGTTCCTATGAGGCACACAGGCTCACATCTGGGTACCTTCTGTGCTCTGAGGAGTCACCGAGTTCCTGCAAGAGCTGAGCTCAGGCCCCTTCTTGTTAAACAACTCTGCTAAGCTGCCACTTCTTCCCTGATGTGGCCACCCCACGTTGGAGTGGGAGGCTGGGAGAGCCTTCTCCTGGGGGGCAGGGCAGGAGACCTGTCTGCCCTTGGTGTAACCCCCTCTTCAATACCTTCCATCTCCTCACCTTCTGCCCTCTTGTCCCTCCTCCTTGCTCAACTCCCCAGGCCAAAAAAGAAAAGAAAAGGAAAGGAAAACATAGTTAATTTTATAAAAGCATTTTCTCTTTTATTCCTCCTATGTTATATCCTCCTCTAGGTCAGCCAGCCTCATGCCTGGCTGCCAAAGCAGAAAGAATATTTTCTTTGCATGACAGGGGAACTCAGTGACCTGCACTCTCCAGCCTTGGTTCTGCTTATGTTAAAGACAGAAATAAAGGAATGTGGAAAACCCTCTCTCAAGGTAATGACCTGGCTCATATGGTTGTTATCTTGCTATAAAGTCCTATATTGAATGTCAGATATTGATTTTTTTTTCTTTTTTCTTGTTTTCCCCTCTCTGAATCCTGTTCTCCTCTCAGTTAGGAGGTGTTTCAGTCAGCTTTGTCATCACTGTGACCAAAGGACCTGACAAGAACAATGCAGAGGGGAAAAGTGTATTTTGACTCATGGTTTCAGAGGCTTAGTCCATAGTGGACTCCATAGCTCTGGGCCCCAAGGTGAGGCAGAACTCAGGGCAGAAGGGTGTGACAGAGGAAAACAGCTGAGAACTGGACAATCAGGAAGCACAAAATAAACATCCCAAAGACATACCCCAAGGGACCGACCTCCTCCAGCCACACCCTACCTACCTAGAGCTACTACCTGGTTAATCCACATCAGTGGATTAATCTAGGTTGCAACTTTCATAATCTAACCATTTCACTCTGAACATTCCTGTGTTGTCTGCCCATGAGCTTTGGGGAGACATCACATATCCAAACTGTAACAGGAGGATATGGCCATCTGAACAAAGAGATCATAAGATAAGAGATGAAACAGAAAAAAAATTCACTATTTTTTTTTTTTACAATATCTAATTATATTCACTTCACAAGGCACTGACCGAGACACCTATATTTTGAATTGTGTATCCCCCTTCTTATAGGTTTCTTATAATACAGACTTCTATTGGGAAGGAAGTTGACTTTGTTTCCTGAAATCCTCAGGCAATAAGTTAATTTCTGGGCAATAAAATACTTGGTTTTTTTTTTAAAAAAGTTGCATTATGATATTTTCCCCAAACCCAGGAAGATAAAGGAAATAAAGTACCTTCTACTTCTGTGTTTTTGAGAAATGTAATAGAACAAGGCAGGGACCTACCATCTAGATAAGATTCTTTAGATAGGACCTTGTGAACTTCAATTTTATAAACACAACAACCAATTTAAAAGACAAAATTATTTACTGCCTTTTTAGTCAAAATATTCTCCCTATATTCTCCTAGTGTTTTGGGCTGCAGGTTTGTCGTTCCAAAGTAAAAGATGGAGGTACAGGAGGAGAATTATGCTAATAGTATACAACTGGGTGATACAGAAGTGGGAAGTTATGTGTACAGTACACATTCCATTGGTGTTTCTGCAATGCCATTTGTAGGGTGAGTGACATGGAGAAGAATATGTCCTTCCTTTTGTTTGAAAATGAAGCCACTTCCTATTTCAGGCAGCCTGTGTCACTTGCCTCCTCGTGGGCCTGAGAGGAACCATCCTCCAGTTTGTGTAATCCCAAGAGCTGAACTTTGTAAAATTGATGACGTAGTATCACCTTCTAAGGTCAACATGTACTTGAAAACTCAGTACATGTTTTCAAGCTGCCCATGCTTCTAGACTTTTCTTTGGTTTCCTGGAATGTTGGGGTAGAAGGGAACCGGGAGACAGTCCTGGTTGAGGATGAGGCCACGTGATCTCTCCCCCAGCCAGTGGGAGGCAGAGCAGGGGTTAGGAGCTGCCCCAGCTAGAGCTGCCTGTGCTCTTCCCAGGCCGCCCTGCTGGCACCATGTCGCCCGCCTTCCTTCGGCTGATTAACAGAAACAACCGCCATACATTCTGGTATCAAGAATGTCGTAAAGTTTAAATTGGACTATCTTGTAATTAACTACATTTTAAAGGTTTGGAGGTGGGCTGAGCACTCCACCTCAGCATATTAACAGTTTCACAAGGAGGAAGGGGAATTTAAACAGAAGACAAAAAGGGAAAACATGTTCTTTATTTGGTAGCAATGAAATCTGTTTCAATGTTATTGGATTATAATGGGCCAATTTTTATCTAGAATCTGTGCCTCTGGAAACACAACCTTCAAAGATAAATAAAAAATTTCACACATTTTTTAGATTAACTTCAATCAGGGTATAGCAGTTGCCTACCTGTGGCCTGTTTTATATGAATTGAGTTCTTTTTTTTTTTCCTAAAGTACAGACTTTTCTGAAAAAGCAATTATGTTCTGTATCATTCTGTATTTGTTTTAGTAGAAAGAAGATCCAAACTCTTTATAGCCAGATTTAAGACTCTCCATGATCCAATTACATTTTGAAATATGTGTATTACTTCTTTTTCACTTTCAGCGTCCAAATTGGACCACCAGACAAAACTTCAGTGTTCTTGGTTTGGGGCTTTTGCTTATGTGTTATTGATTTTCAAAACTTCATCAGAAGTCTGTCAACAGCTCAAATGCAACTTTCTACATGAAGCTATATCTTTTTTTCCTACATCTACCCTCTGCGACATGAATCTTTAAATCCTTTGTGTTCCCATAGTACATTATTTATACTTCTAATATACTAAATAAATAACCAATATGTAGAGGCTTGCCTTTTTATTAAGTGTATTTAATTATAGCACTTGCAACATTTTGCATTTTTATTTGGGTCTGCATCTTAGCTCTTTCACTGGAATGCAGGAACCTTGATAGGGAGGCCCAATATCCTATTTGTTTTTCTAAATTTCTTTGCGTTATGTTTTGCACATGGTAAGTGTCCCATCTGATATTTATTGGCACTGAATCAATAGTGGAGTCCATACTCACAAGAAAGGATTAAATTTCTAAATGTTAATAGATTTTTTCTTGTCTTTAGATGAAGGCTCTGGTAGTGACCCTGACTCTAATATTGTCCCAGCAAGCTCTGCTAGCCTCAAATTCCACCTCCGACTTTGAAGTCTGGCAGCCACCTCAGAACATTAATAGGGAAAGCTGTGACTTGCTGGGTAATAACACACTGCCTTGGAATAATCATTTTCAAATGAATCAACAACAGCAGCTATTTGCCTGATCTAATTAGCATCACCTTTTTTGAGCAGGCGGAAAAAGGTTGGCATATTCTGTATGATGTGCCATGCAGCAAATTATATAGACAAGGCAACATCACAGGGTCAGGCGTTCACCTCGTGGCTGAGGGCTTTCTGGCAATCTCTCTCTTGCTCCCTCTCTCCTTTTTTTTTTCTTCCTTTCTACACTAGCTCCACAAATTGCTTGCATCATTTCAAGTATGGAGACCAATAAAGAAATCCTTGATTTGCAATGTAGCCGGAATGTGGTTTCTTTATTTAGGGAGACTTGTTCCAAAGGGCACTGCAAGAGCAAAGATGAAATTCTCTTCCCATCAAAGAATATTCAGGAAACAATATAGACTGATTGAGAAATTAACCTGCTTACTTAACTGGCAAGAATATTAAGAAAGAATAACAATGTTACCTCTTGTACCTTCTAAGAGCTAAGATGCTTTTATTTCCAGAGCCTAGGCTTATGCATATTTTGATAGGGGGAAGTTATAAGGGAGAATAGGTAAAAGAGATGGTTCAGTCCCTAGGAGGAAAGATTTCTAAAACTGGAAGATGTCTGTGTGGGAGGGGGGTCTGCTCATGGTTGAATGCCATCCTGTCTCTCATTAGAAGGGGTAGTAGAACCTTGGATCAGTTTTGGGGAGTGATCTCTGAGGTGATAAGCATTGAAGCCAACTTGCCCAAATATATCTCCTTCCAAATGTCATCATGGTGAATTGAAGATCAGTCCTTTCCCCACATTTTCACACTGTTGTGAGATCCTAAGATGTGGAAGGACCCCTTTGTGACAGCTGAAATTGAAGCTGCATGTACTCTAGGCCTCTAGAGCCAGGCTTCCTGCATCCACAGGTCTGGCCTTGCCCCTTGCTAATTGTGAGAACTTCAGTAAGTGCCTCCGTTTCCTCATCTTTAAGATGGGAAAATTATATTTTTCTTAAATTATGTTTAAATTACTTAAAGCTTTTAAAACAGGGCCTGGCATATATGAAACACCATCTAAATGTTCTCAGTGTTGTCACTGGGGTGCTGCACTGGGGCATAATAAAAAATAGTCACCCCTCAGTATCCTTGGATCCCCCTCAGATACCAAAATCCACAGATGCTCAAGGTCTTGATATAAAATGGTGTAATATTTGCACATAACCTACCCACATCTTCCCACATACATGAAATCATCTCTATGTGACTTGCAATACCCAGTACAATGTAAATGCTATTTGAATAGATTTTATAATGTGCTGTTTAGAGAATAGTGGCAAGAAAAAAAAATCTGTACATGTTCAGTACAGACACAACTATTTTGTGTGAATATTTTTTATCAGAATTTGGTGGAATCCATGGATACACAATCTGTGGTTACAGAGGAACAGCTGTATGCAGCATGAACAGTCCTATTTCTGTGTTTCCAGTTAAATGTCCTCTTCCATGTTTAATTTTAAATGGCAAATTCTTAAAGAGTGTCAGTGTCCCCATATCTTTAGGGTGGCCTTCACATTGCCTCTGGGCTGTCTTTGTACTTCCTGTTACAGTGAGTTGTAAATTTGTAAAGTTCTTGAGTCCTCACCTGTGGCTCCCCAGTTCCTGGCACACAGCAAACCATTCTCAGATTAAGCTGAAATTGGATCAACAGATCCAAATGAACTTACAGCTTGTTTATGTACGGATTTTTATACTTAATGTTTTCAGACCATGATTGACCACGGTTAACTAAAACCATGGAAAGCAGATTATGAATAAGGGAGGAGTACTGTATATACATCTGTACTTTATCACTCAAGGGTAAGGTCATGGATAACAATTTTACAATGAGCCCTGTGCATATATTCTCCTGGGGAGAGCCCAGCTGTACCCTGCTCTCCATGGAGCCACCTGAGAGAGGACCAGCTAGGAAGGACTCCCTAACTCCTGAGCCAGTCAAGCCTGTATCCCCACTTGAAGGACAAACTCAATTTTTTGCGATGCGCTCAGACTTGGTCAAAGATTTCTGCTGAGCTGATGGAAAAACCAGTGACAATTGGTTTTAAATATCATGGTTCTTTGGTGGAGAGGAAAGTGAGGTCCTGGAGGAAGTTGGTGTCGTGAGATAACACAGATGTGTGGAGGCACAGATGGCTCCTGAGCCTTCCTTGCTGAAGAGGATCCAGGTGTGAGGAACCAGCTCGTGCTTCTCTCCAGGAAGGGCAGCCAAGCCAGAGACCTTGGTCCAAGGGAGATTCAAAGGAACCCTGGGCTGAGGCTGGAACAGGATTCTGGGGGAAGGGACACGTGTTGCACAGTGAGCAGAGATGTCAGTGGAACTGGATCTCCTGACTACAGCTGCTGAGGAACTTTGCCTCCTCTGTTTGTAGCCATAGGAAAGCAAGTAGCTGAAATCACCTTTCCTCAGTTCATGAGGGAGTGTTTCTGTGAACCTCAGGGCTTCATTAACCAAGTGTCCTTGTAATAGTTAAGTACACTTTGCTTAACAATTAAGACAAAATGCATTTGGAAAGACAAGGCTATATAGCCAGAGTGGGCTTTCTGAATTCATATTCTGATGATAACTGTAGCATCCAACATTGATTGGGCACTATATCCTGCTCTGGATTGTACACATGTCATTGTATTCTGTCCTCACAGCAGCTCAAGGGGACACATTATTATTTTATTCATCTTTCAGATGAGAGAATAAGAAAGAAAGAGACATAAATTGATAATTCCAAAGACATGCAGCAGGTGAGGCATACACAATCTTTGACCTCTTCTGTCGAGAAGTACCTCTCCAATCGTCCCCTCTAAACATTATAGTTTCAACATTAAAGAATGGACCAACTGGGCCATAAAAGAGTGTGTGTAAGTAAAGAGGATGGCTGAGGCTGAAACAAATTCACTTTCTCTGAAATAATGGTTAGAATGATTACAGAGTTAAAAAAATTCATACTTAAATTTTTGTTGTTTTTTTAAGTCACTACCAAGGTTATGATTATAGCACGGAAAGTGTCAAGAGGCAAAGAAAATGCTGTGCACAATTAGCGAAAGAAGAGGACCATGTAAACAACAGGAATGAATAAAACTCAGAAAGCGTGAAAGGAGATGAGCTGAGCGGGCTCAAACAGGTCTTGAAAGTGGAGAGAGAGGCCAATTGTGCTCTTCCTCCTTTAACTTAAATAAGACAAAATGACAGAGACGGGCTAGAAGGGAAAGTTAGAGCAAGGGCTGGTCTTAAAATACAAATAAAAGAAGGCCAAGGACCTGGGATCATTCATATCAAACATTGTAGAAATAGAAGGGAAAAACAAAACCCTAGCAGAGTCTCTGGTGAAGACAGAATGAGGAGAACATTTATGCACAACAGTAGCAAAGGACATTAATACACCATCCTCGAAATTTGGCTTATCAAAGGCACAAAGCAAATTATAGACTAGCTCCACCTCCCAAACCACAGACCCTGCTGCTTTAGTAGCACTGTTTCAGACCCTTAGCCAACATATCCTCCTGCCCTGGGGGCCCAGACCCTACAGACGGTTCCAAGGGATTTCTTTATTTGCTTCCTTCCCTTGCCCTTCCTTGTGATGCCTGTAAACACACCACACAATTACAAAGTCACAGCAGCTCACAATATTGGAACAGAGACACCCTGTTAAATCCATTCCTGACAGCTGTGAGCCCTTTTATATTTCAGTTATAGATCAACAATTGTAACTGCAGGCAGACCATTACCACCCAGAGCTCAGGCAGTCCTGGGGAGAGCCCGGCTGTACCCTGCTCTCCATGGAGCCACCTGAGGGAGCAATAGCTAGGAGGGGCTCCCTAACTTCTCAGCCAGTCAAGCCTGTGTCCCCATTTGAAGGACAAACTCAAGATCCAACACTGAGGGCTCAAGGCCAGAGCAAATCTGTGGCAGGGCCCGAGACTCCACCAACAGCTGCCATAACTGTACTCCATTTTTTCATTTTTCATTTCATCTCACTTGATGAAGTTTCCTCCTATTGAAAGTTAGGAAAGAAAAATACCTGGTATTCCTGGCTGGATCTTAGTTAAAAAATTCTTCCATTTTGCTGGAAAGGCCAGCTCTGGGCTTTCACCCCTCTGAAGGCAAAGGGCCACATGCAGTGTTCCAGAGGCATGGTAGCCAGCAAGCTCCTCACCCAGGCTGAGACTCTTGTGTGCAGTGAGTGGTGCTTTGGGCCTTCCTTAACCACTACAGCCAATGGGATTACACTAGACTGAGCTCCTGAGAGTTTCCAAGTTAGCTAGCAGACAAGGAAGTTTCCAAAGAAGGGCCTTGCTTCTGAGAATCTATGTTCCCATCTAAATTCACTCCACATTCTTCCTTTTTAGAACCTAAATTAGCCTGCTTCTCATCCCAAGAGAACTTCACTGAGTTTTCTAATTCACAAGTCTGGTGAAATTAAGTCCAGTTAGCAAATATTTATTGATCTTCTGCAAAGATCTGATTCTTTAGCCTTAAGGAGCTTAGAACTAGTAGATAGAAAATTGTTATCCATGACCTTACCCTTGAGTGATAAAGTACAGATGTATATACAGTACTCCTCCCTTATTCATAATTTGCTTTCCATGGTTTTTGTTAACCGTGGTCAATCATGGTCTAAAAACATTAAGTATAAAAATCCGTATATGAACGAGCTGTAAGTTTTAAATTCTGACTGGCAGGATCAAATCCCATTGTCTTGCTCCATCCTGACCAAGATGTGGATCATTCCTCTGTCCAGTATATCCATACTATATGTGCTACCTGCCTGTAAGTCACTTATTAGCCATCTTGATGGTTAGGTCAAATGTCACAGTGTCACAGAGCTTGTATTTAAATAACTCTTATTTTGCTTAATAATGACCCCAAACTGTAAGAGTAGCAATACTGGCAATTCAGATTTGCCAAAGAGAAGCTATAAAATGCTTCCTCTAAGTGAACTGAAAGTTCTTAACTTAATAATAAAAACAATTGTAACCTAAAGTTGTTAAGATCTACAGTAAGTACAAATCTGTAAAATTGTGAAGAGAAATTCATGCCAGTTTTGCTGTCACATCTCAAACTGTAAAAGTTACAGCCACAGTGCAGAAGTACTCAGTTAAGATGAAAAAGGCATTAAATTAAAATGTTCAATGCTATCCAGAGTTTCAGGCATCAACCTGAGGTGTTAGAATATATGCCCTGTGCATAAAGGGGGACTACCATATCTTTTTTTATGCAAATTACATATTCAGAAGTGTTGCTTGCCAAAGGCTTTCTACATCTTCACCCTGAGCTAATTTACCCATCTGCAGAGTTTCATAAAGAGAACTGTCTGCGATTGCTACATTCACTTCAAAAACCCTGGCCACCACCATTCATTCCCTTGAGAACTCTGAAAAGCCACATTTCACATATTAAGGCTTTTACAAAGAAGTCCTACCAATTAGCCTGGCTCCCCAAATGTGGGACCTAAAAGAATTAGGCCTAGGAGAAATCAAAATGTACTTGAGACATTTTTTAAAATTTCATTGTTTCTGGTATTCTTCTTGGAGTAGCTCATGCCCTTTGCCTGCAGATGTGCTCCATGCCAACATTGGTTACTGTGATTGGGATGAACAGGAGAATATTGTCAGGATGGTGTGTCTTTAAAATAGGTTTGCTGAGAATACTTCATTTGTAACACTCAATTTTTTTTATCCTGCTAAATGTTTGTTTATAAGAAGACATATGCAAATTTGAGAGAGACAGAATGTGTGTGGTTGGTCTGATGAATTATCACAGAGCACCCCTTCAATGATCTGGGCAAGTCTGTGCAGTATGTGAGAACGTACCTGGCACCCTGAGAAAACATATTAAATTATTCCAAGAATCTGCTTTATAAGACTTGTTTAACTCCTATCTGCTTGGAACAGGAGTGTCCCATTCTACATAGGAAATCCTTATTTGGATCTAATATGTATATTGATATTTTGTTAATGTACTTTATTTTTTTAATAAAAAGGACTATTTAAACTTCTTATTAAAATCTTTTTCTGTGTTTGACGAAACATAGGCTTGTCTTAAATTTTATCTCATGTTGTTTAAAGTTTGTAAGGTGTTCTGACAATAAGGATTTAAATTTGATAAAGATGGACTGAAGAAAGATGATCTCCCGCAATAATCAAGAGTCCTTTGTATATAGGTAAATAGCTCTTAGAATAACATTGGTTCACCTGCAATTCTTATAAGTGGAGATTTGGGCAGCAAAACTTGACCTAATCTGAACAAGACTACTTTTTCCTTTCTTTTTTTCTTTGACTTTGTGTTCATGTTTTCCTGCAGAAACATTTATGTATTGATTACGGAGTGGTGCAGGTATTATGTAAGTTTATGTACCGCACTGCTTTTCTAAGCTATAAAGTAACTTAGTTTCTGAAACACATCTGGCCAGAGAATTCAGACAAGGAATTTGGACCTATAAAAATCATACCATTTGGATAACTTTACATTTTTCTTTAGGGTTCTATCTCACTGTTTTCATTTCTTATCAGGAGAGTCCATTTAGGTATAGTATTTATGCAAAATTTGTACCTGGTTGCACTGAGGATGGACTCTGTTCCCTGGAAATATATATTTTTTTCTTACCAGTTTTCTTACCAATATATCCCACCTTTGTAACTACTGGGTGCTTTACCCACATCCTCAATTCAGTTCAGAGCATATTGTTTGGCTATTCCTCCTGGCACTGGAGTAGACGCTACAAGATAATGCAGGAATGAGTATGGTATCATGACCCACTGAGAGCAACCTGGTTGCTGATGTAGACATGTAAAGAATATTCATGGAAGGTTAAACATCATAAAGGGAAGAGTTTCAAAATGCTGAGGGATCTAAAAGGAAGAATAACACACAGTAAAGGAAACTGCACAGAGGAGGTGGTATTTGAGCTGACTCAGTTGAAGGGTGTTGAAATCTTCATGTGAAGAAGGTAGAAATGCTATTCCAAAGCTTTCTATGGGTTAGAGAAGCCCTGACTTTATTTTTTAAAAATATACTAATACATAAAGAGAAGGAAAAAAAGGAGAAATTTCAAAACAGGTTTCCAAAAATTGAGGTATATTTTAGTGTTTACTTTGAATGCTTTTTGCATAGACATTGCAATGGAATAAAACTGTGGCCATAAGATAACTGCTGAATTGCCAAAAAAAAAAAAAAAAGTTTTTGTCTAGTTGTCTTTAGGAGGAGGATCTGGTTTACAGTGGTATAGTGAACATCATTTTTGAATCTTATCAGTTACCCCTGACTATATATATTCACTATCTGGTGATGAGGTAAATATCTAAGCTTCAGGGTGCATATGGAAGTGAGACCAGTATGAAAGAAAAACTCTGAGTCCCCTGATATCTGTCACCAGCCCTCCTCTTTGTTGACCCTACAATGGTTTGGAGGAATACAGGCAAGGAAAATGGCATGGGCAGAGGCAAGGATGTGTGACAGTATGGAAATGTCCTGGGAGAAGGGACGCAAACTGTATGGAGCTATGCTCAGTAATGTGTGAACAAGCTTTGCTTTTTATCATTTTTGTGCCCTTTCATATGCTCACCACCTCTTGCACGTAATGTTCTATTCTGCTCCTGACATCATCCCAGAAAGAAAAAGCTGTCTTTGTGTTGTTCTTATTAGACTGTTATGTTAGATCAGCTATTACAACGATTGTGGTGTCTTGTAATAATTCCAATATATTATGTCTCTCTATTTAGGAAATGAGCCTCTTTGTAAACCTAGGAACTAACATAATTATTAGTCTGTTATAACTATCAGTCAAGTAAGTGAATGTACAAAAGTTGAATTTCTTCAAAACCAAGTGGGTGATGTTGACTTGGATTTTATTTTGCACACCTACCATTCAAGTTATGCTGCATTATGCTTCAGTAACAAGCAATTCCCAAATTTTGCTGACTTCTTTGCTGCCCACATCATGTGTCCAGTGTAAGTCAAAAAAGGGCTCTGTCCCTTGTCCTCTCTTAGGCATCTTGGGTAGGGAGACCTCATCTTGATGCATTTCTATAATGATTATGTTATTGGCTTATGGAAAGTCACTGCTTCCCAAAGATTCTGCCCTTTGTCGCATCCACTCATGTGCACAGACTGAAGCAATTCACATGACCACAACTACTTTCAAAGCCGGTGGGAAAGAACAGCTGTATTCTGGAAGATCAAGAGCCAGAATTATCAGGTCAAGAGTAGTAATGACAACTTCAATAGGGAACAGAGAGTCACACAACGTTCTTTTAAAAATAGAAAACCAGAAACATATGGCTGCGAATATAGATAAAGTGTGAAGGAGTGCATAGATTATCTGAAATTGGGTGCCTGGGGAAAGCAAGCTGGGAGACACATTGGACTAACAGAGAGCTGAAGTTTAGGTATCTCTTAGCAATCCTTACATTGAACTGTGCATTCACATTAAGCAAGATACTTATTCTGGCTTCGCTTCAGTACCTCTAAGGGGAAAAGCGATACAGCGACGGTAATGTATACTGCCTTCCTGTTAGTCTGAGGGTTAATGAAAGTTGGGGGATGAGGCACTTAACTCCCTGTTTTCTATTCAATTCTGGAGAGAGCTGCCTGTTAAACAAAACGAGCCTTTTTCTTTGAGTCCACAGTACATTTCCACAGTGACAAATTTTGCCAAGCTCACCAAAATTTGAGCTAAACCTGAATAATAAGTTGACCATTTATTTTATGAGTTGGATGTGCATCCTGCCGGGTTTTCAAGTGGTTATGACAACAGAATCCCTCATCTGTAATATCCATCCACAACCCTCATCTATAGCTCCCTTGTTTGTTCTGAAGATAATATATTGATTGAACCTCTTTCGATGGCATTCTCTCCATGCTTCTCACATGAGGAAGAGTTACTGCTGCCTTCCCTGGGAGATCTAACACGACCGCATTTTTACACATGTTATTTACTGTACACATTCTAATATCAAAACGGTCAATTCATTTATAATCTTTATAATGTGCCTTAGAGAATAAAGAGACTGTTACACATTTTGTTTGTATGGGTTTTTTTTTTCTTTCTTTAGCATATAAGTTTTTCTTTACAACTCATTAATTGATCTTGTGTCCATGAATAGTTAACATTAATTATGCACAATTAGCATACGATAATGTATGACAAACATTTCAAGCACATATTAGACAGCATAATTATGTTGAATATTATTGCATTCAGCTATGTAAATCCACAAAATATGATGGATGGTGCATTCATCTCTATTGAATCCATTTACCTGGTCTAGAGTGATGATTTAAAAATGAACACAGTTGAAAATAAAGGCACCTAGGCCAAATACTGAGAAGCACTAAGGCATATTTCCAAATAGCAAGAACTGGAGGTCAGTTGACCAGTTCCTTTGCTTTTAGCTAGAAGATTATTTAAGATGCACATTGTAGGATTTCAGAGCTCAATTTAAAAATCCTTCAGAATTCAAGGGCTGTGTTATGTAAAGTGTTTTGACAGGCAAAATAATTCCTTTTTAAACAAAATTCACCCTGCTCTGTAGGCTTACTGAGGAGAACAAAAACATCTATGCATAATACAACAAACAACTATTTTAGGCATATATAGAATGTAAGGTGTTTAAGAAGCTGGAGAGCCCTATAATATTGTGCTGTTGGCCTAAGAGCACAGGATGAAATCAAGTGAGGGAAATAAGGCTTGGATAATTCTCCTCACCTGCTAGAATTATTATCAATAGTTCACCTGCCTTCTCAAATGCTGTTTTGTTACAGCATTTGAGTTTTCTATTCAAGTGAAACAACATAAACAAATAGGCTGTGATTGAACTTTGACTTGCCAGTTACAAATTCACTATTTGGAAAGTTGATTAGTCTTGCGACTTGCTTTAAACACACACACACACACACAATTCACAGTAAAAACAATCTTATGTTACCTAGGTTGTGAGCATAGAATATTGTTCTATTCTCTGTTGTCACACAAACCAATTTTTTGTACCTGGACTAGCTCCAGCTATGAGGCTGAGGCAGATCTTAGGCTCTCTTTGTGTCTCTCTGCCCACCCCCCTCTTCTTTGTGTCCTCACGTTAACTTTGAGGAATCCATCTTGAGAGCTCTTGGCTGATTTCTATTTTAAGAAGTGAGTTCAGCCTTTATAATTAGTCCCCAGTTTGTCTGAAATCCTCTCAGGCATTCAAAAGATTCCAAATATCCTAAACAAGTACTCCTCGAAAATTTCCACTGAAAAATCTCTTGAGGCAAAAGAAAGATGACTTACCGTTGGGGGCCTGGGACCCTGACTCAAAGAAGGTAATGTCTTTGAAGTCTTTGTTTTTGATGAAAGTTTTATATATACTTTGTATTTTTCCATATCATACATCTAAACTGGTTTTTTTTTTTTTTTTGGTTATTTTAGTTTGTGGTGCTGGGGATTGGACTCAGGGCCTTGCACATGCCAGGCAAGTGGTCTTACACTGAACTACATCCCCAGCCCTCTGATTTATTTTTTAATAAAAACAACCTTAATATTTTATTTTTTTGTGATACTGGAGATGGAACCCAGGGTCTTGCACATGCTAGGCAAGCACTCTATCACTGAGCTACCCACCCAGACCTTTTTAATTAATTAATTTTTTTTTTTGAGGCACCGTCTCATTAAAGTATCCAGACAATCCTCCTGCCTCAGCCTCTTGAGTAGCTGTGAATACAGATAGGTAAGGTGCTTGTCTAAAGGCCTTAATATTTTCTTCAAAAAATTTTTTATTTGTGCATTAGAATTATACACGATAGTGAGATTCATGATGCCACATTGGTATATGCACATAATTTGATTCCTCTCATTCCCTAGTCCCTTCCTTTTCCCTTCCCCATTTGTTTTCTCTACTGTATTGATCTCTCTTCTATTATTATTATTATTAATTAGTGTTTTATAATTATACACACACTTGGGGGATTTATTTTGCTATATTCCTACATAGACACAGCATAGTTTAGTTGATTTAATTACCCAGTATTTTCTCATGCCCTTCCCTCCTTCATTCCTCTTGGTCTCCTTACTCTATTTTAATGAGATTCCCCCTCCCAACTTTTTTTTTCTCTCTAACTTCCATATATGACAGAAAATATTTGGCCCTTCACTTTCTGAGTCTGGCTTATTGAACTCAGCATGATGTTCTCCAATTCCATCCATTTACTTGCAAATGACATAAGTTCATTCTTCTTTAAGGCTGAGTAAAACTCCATTGTATATGGATACCACATTTTCTTTACCCATTCCTCTGTTGATGAGCACCTATGCTGGTTCCATAGTTGGCTATTGTGAACTGCACCACTACAAGCACTGGTATGCAGGTATCACTAGAGATGATGATTTTAGATTGTTTGGATAAATACCAAGGAGTGGGATAGCTGGGATATGGTGTTTCCATTCCATCTTTTGAGGGAGCCACATACTGCTCTTCCAGAGTGGTTGGACTGATTTGCATTCCCACCAACAATTACGAAGTGTACCTTTCTCCACCACATCCTCACCAGCAATTGTTGTTCTTTGTATTCTTGATGACTATTATTCTGACTGGAGTAAGATGAAATCTCAGTGTGTTTTTGATTTGCATTTCCCTGATTGCTAAGAAGTTTGAACTTTTTTTTTAATTTGTTGACCATTTGTATTTCTTCTTTAGAGAAATGTCTATTTGGAACTTTTGTTCATTTGCCGATTGACTAATTTGTTTCTCTGACCTTATTTTAAATTGTTTGTCATTGAGTAAAATGGATGGTCTAGGAAGATAAGCTTTGAACATTCCCTAACATACCATTCAGTGTTCTCAGGGGTACTGATTTTCAGAACGGAGGCCTCCTCTCTGTCATAGTAAGTCTTTTGATAAAACAGGCTAAACTAATTATTAAATGTTTGCAGTTACAAACAATGCTGCAAAGCAAATGTCCATCAATAGGGAACAGATAAAATTTCCATTTTGTCACATCTAGTCAGTAAGTCCCAGGCAACTGTTTAAAAGGATAAATAAATCTACTGTGCTGTATGCAAATAATGCCCATACTGTGTCAAGGGAAAAAGTCACTGAATGGTATTATAGTGTAATCCCATCAAAATATCTGTAAAAAAGTTTTTAAAAGCTTTGTATGGCTTTGGATTTGGCAAAATTTTATTTTTCCATGGGAATGCATTATTTATTTATTTTTGTATCAAGTATGGATTACTGCAAATCTAAAACAACAAATATAAACTATTTTGAAAAAGGAGAAAAGCTTTGCACAGATGGACCCATGGTAAACTGAAACCGATAGAAACAAACACTGTTTATTCAAAATTTTTCTTGGAGATTTGAATAATCTTAACACTAAAAGGAAAGATAGATTCTTGTGTTCTGCACAAATTAGGAATTCTTTCTTTCTACAATACCACTAATTAATATGGACTCATTTTTAATGATTCTACATGATGCCTTAATACCATTTATGGCAGAACACTTAGAATATATAGAAGAGAATTAAAAAGAATAAATACCCCCCCATTTCTACAATCCAGAGATAATCTAAAGCGTTTTTCACAAATTGAGCACAGTCTGGGCTTTTGTTCCCATTGGTTTTTATACTTTTTTGTTTTTTAAATCTATTTGTGAGAACACATCTGCTCCCTCAGTTAGAGGTGACAGCATTTGAGTCAGGAAAAGATAGCTTTTACATTCCTCTTTAATCTTCCCTAGATTACACAAAAATGGGATTTTTAAATGTTCCTCAAAGCACATAATTTCCTTTAGAGGCTCAGAAGTTTGACAATTGCTCATCTTAAAACCTGCTCCAAAAGATTGCCATCTTCTAAATAAGGTTGACCATCATGGAGAGCAGAACATATTTGGGGATCTAATTCAAAATGGGAAATTTTCTGGAAGTCTTATATTTTTCCACAAAGGGAAATATGCATTTTTATATTCCTAGGAATATCTATATTTTGTATTAAAAATTAATATATTGAACTACATGTCAAATAGTTGGTTGAGTCAGAAAACCTTATTGTGCCTTGGTCCTGAATATTCCCTGACAAACTGACACAATGCCATCCTAAATGTTATGTTTTCAGAGGCAGTTGCCATGGAATTTTGGCTCTGTTGTCCTGAAAATGAAGTTCAAATACTATTCTCTTAATCATTGAGTAATTCAACACACATTTTCTACTGCATATGAGGAACCAGGATATTGGTTCTTGACAATCTTAGGTTCTGCCATCTCAGAAGTTACTGTCAAGAGAGGGAAACAGCAGGGCAAAGTGACTGTCATCTGAAATCCCAGCTATTAGGGAGGCTGAAGCAGGAGGATCACAAGTCCAAGGCCAGCCTGGGTAAATTAGTGAGCCTCTGTCTCAAAATAAAACATAAAAAGGGCTAGAGATATAACTCAGTGGTAGAATGCTCAAAGGAGGTTCCCTGGAGGAAGCACAACCTACATTCAGATTCAAAGAATTAGCCAGAGCATTAGGGAGGGCGGGAAAGGGGTGCTCCAGGGTGCTGTGGTTATAAGCACAATGCCAGGGGCAACAGAAAGCTAGCACATTCAAGGAGCTGACAGACGGTGGGTAGGCCAAGAGTGGAGTTTGAGGTGAGGAGTGGAAGGTGTGCTGTGTGAAAGGACCACAGAGTCCAAATGTGAAGGACCTTAAGAAACTCGGTAATGAGTTTAGACTTTGTTCTAGAGCACAGGCGAATACACAAAAGGTTTAAAGCCAGAAAAGAGATTGGAGTTGGTCCACCAGACTGGAGGTACAGAGGCTACCCTAAGACATTGATTTATTTGGATTTTTCACAGCTTTAATGAGGACAAGAGCATGTATCTGAAGGATTGCCAGGGGATTTGGATGGTATATTAGAAATAAAAAAGCTAGATCAGTGTCTAGCCTATGTTAGAAGCCCAACATTATCTCCTGGTCCCTCAGGAATCTACAGTTTGTATTTTTGGTATCTGATTTGTTATAAAATGTTGATAATTGAATTGATATTGAATTGCTACATGATCAACTATAGTAAGACCCACGTGGTCATCAATAAATGACCAAGCCTATCAGTGAAAGGGTAATCTATGTTCTCACACAAATTATTGGAATCGTAGAGCACATATTAGCTTCCATGGCTACTGGGAAATCATTGGACACTTTTTCATAGCTTCTTGTCTCTAAACTATGTAAATGCATTTCTTCCTCAAATTTAATACTCTCTTCAGATTTCATATATCTTTAAACTTTTGTCCTTGTTACAAACACATCAAACCACATTCTTTTAAAAAAATTTAAATTTGTTTTAATTAGTTATACATGACAGTAGAATACATTTATGAACTTTGATATATCATACATAGATGAAATATAATTCTCATTTTTCTGAGTATACATGTTGCAGAATCATATTGGTCATATCGTCACATATATACATACAGTAATATTGTCTGTTTCATTCTACTGTTTTCCTATCTCCACATCCCTACCTCTCCCCTCCCATCACTTCCCTCTACCTAATCTAAGGTAATGCTATTCTTCCCTAGTGCCCCCCCTTATTGTGAATTAGCATCTGCATATTAGAGAAAATATTTGGCCTTTGGTTTTGTGGGATTGGCTTATTTTACTTAATATGATATTCTCCAATTCCAACTATTCACTGGCAAATGCCATAATTTCACTCTTCTTTAAAGCTGAGTAATATTCCATTGAATATATATATCACATTTTCTTTATCCATTCAACTATTGAGGGACACCTAGGTTGGTTCCATCGTCTAACTATTGTGAATTGAGTTGCATTCTTAGTAGAATGAAGAAGCAGTGAGGGAAAGAAGAATTGGGGGAGGGGAATGGAACAATCACCAAAGGACACTGTGTTTTGGCTTGTGCAATGTAAGGTAAATGTTTTCTTTAGACTACAGAGAACTTTATGTCAATAAAAAGTGACACAAAGGGCTGGGAATGAACTTAGTAGTAGAGCCCTTGCTTAGGACTTGTGAGGCCCTGGGTTCCATCTTAGCATCCCCTCTCCCACCACATACACAATGACACAAAACATAACCTATTGATAGTTGAAATTCTATTTGAAATGTGCATTTTAAATAAAATCATCTTTGGGAATGTGACTTTGCCCCGAGCTGACAAGTAGACTTATTTTTTCTCATTATTTTACCAAGTTTGCTTAACAAAATCATGCAGTAGAATCTATTATTATTATTATTTTTTTTTAGAGAGAGAGAGAGAATTTTTAATATTTATTTTTTAGTTTTCGGTGAACACAACATCTTTGTATGTGGTGCTGAGGATCCAACCCGGGCCACACGAATGCCAGGCGAGTGCGCTACCGCTTGAGCCACATCCCCAGCCCCAAATCTATTATTTTTGAGAATTAAAAATCCACTAGAATTATTAATATAGTCTGAAATCCAACAGCATAGTATTCTGATCCGCCTGGAATTCTTTAGAAGGGACGTGGACCAGAGGGGGCCCTGAAGAGTCACACCAAGATGGCAAGGAGTGGAATGAATTCTCTCCAATGCCTGTGTAGAAGCAGAGACAGCAACACAAAAACACCATTCTCAGATCTTTCTTTCCTCGCAATAGGCAGATTATGGTAGAAATCTAGATATTTAGCAGAAACTCCCTGACTCTTAAAAACAGACTGATGTACAGAGAAAATGATTGCATTCTGTGCAGCTACAGGATTAGTGATTGTGAGTCAAGAGTTGACATTTATTTTATTTTTCACATTCCATGGGCGGAATTAGTACCATATGGCAACAAACCATTGGGAGGTTAAAAATCACAGAGTAAATTTCTGCCTTTATAATATAAAGTAGATCCAATAAATGCTTTTGGCTTCTCTTTGTTTTTTTTTTTTTTTATCACCCCTTCCTTTTTTTCTTTTCTTTCCTGGACAAGTTCACAATTCAGTATTTATCTCCTAGACACCATTGAATGATAAATTGGTGATGATAAATATTATATGTACATGTAAGATACATGCTTGGGTTTACTGGTAGAAAGAGAAGGTCCCTCATGGAAAATACTTCTTTATAAAAGGTCTCCATGTCTTTTTCTCATACTCCCAAAACTTCAGCTTTCTCTGGATTTTATTGTTTTTTTCCCATCATTTGATTAAAAAGTAATATTTCTATTTATTGGTGCCCCAGATATCTTCCCTAACACAAAGTGCTGTAAGTTACATTGTTGGAGCTTTATTCCTTTAGCTGAAGGCTAAATGCTTATTAAATCCCCATGAGAAGGGATTAGCATGAGAAGGGATTACACCATACTGATATTTAAGGATCTGATATGGTAAAAGAAATGGATCACTCCAACTTACCAGGGAGGCCACTGCAGAAGTAGAAAAATCTTAGTTAAAAAGTGGCAAAACAAGAAAATTGCAGCCGTTAACAGATCAGTGGCAACCTGTGTGGTCTGGCTAAGCTCAGCTGCAGATGGTTCCAGGAAAGGTGATTCTTCTTATTTCCATAGTGTGACTATTTGTAGGCCACCAATCTACAGGAGCTGCATTCGAGTCCTGGAGAGGTCTTTCAGGAAGCACCCAGAGGCAAGGCTTTTTCTTGCTGGCCCAAAGTGACTCAGTGGGCAGTCATGGGCATTCCAGAAAAGTCAGAAAGCAATTCTTTGTTTGAATGGATTTATTTTTGTGGAAGCAACAAGGAATAGAATGGAAATTGCAGCAGAAAAAGCAAAAGAATTATTGAATTTGGAGTTGAGCAAAAATATTTATGCTTTAAAAATGAAACGCTGGTATAAGACCTCAGGAGCTCTTTGTAATTTAGTAACTGAAAATAGTAAGTGATAAGGAGAATTCAGGCTAAAACATTATCCAACCAGACCAATCTAAAGTCCTTCCTCTTGCTTAGAGAGGCAGGCTTCCAAGTCAACAACACTATAAACACAGTTATACATGTATATTCACACTATAAACACAGTTATACATGGTATATTTAGTTTTACATGTATATTCACAATGATGCCCAACATTTATTGAGCACTTCTGTGTTAGCTTTGCATCACTGTGACAGAATACCTAGGACTTATACCTAAATCCACTTTTTGTTTATGTGCACTCATGGTTTGAGAGATTTCAGTTCATAGTTACTTGGCCTGTTGTGGCATAGTACACTATGGGAGCAGCATGAAGCAGAGGATATTTCACCTCTTGGTGGCCAGGAAGCAAAGAGAGAATCAGGAAGGGGCCACAGGTCCCAATGTCCCCTTCATGGACACACCCCTATAGCCTAACTTCCTTCCATCCACTAGGTGCCACCTTTTAAAGGTTCTACCACCTTCCATGGCACTTGGCTGAGGATCAAGTGTTCAATACATGGGACTTTAGGGGTCACTCCAGAGCCTAACAATTGCGGTAAGCTGTCTATTAAGCTTTTCAGTTAATTTTCAATAATAACCTGATTGTTATAATTATCCTCATTTTGTCTATGAGGACAATGACACTTAGAGTTAAGTAGTTTACCCCAAATTTCAGAGATGAGCAATTGCATTTGTTTGCTAGTATTAGTGAGGCACAGACCTGGTGACTTAAACAACAGAAGTTTATCTCCTCAGGATACAGAGGCTGGAAGTCCAAGATCAAGGTGTCAGCTACATTGGTTTGTTCTGGGGTCTTTCTCCTGAACTTGTAGTTGACCGTCTTCTCCATGTGTCCTCACATGGTCTTCCCTCTGTGTATATATGTCTTAATCTCCTCTTCTTATAAGGATACTTAAGGGTGGAATTAGAGCCCATCATAATAACCTCATTTTAACTTAAATATCATTTTAAAGACCCAAATACAGTCACATTCTGAGGTACGAGGACTAGGAATTCAATATATGAATTTTGGGGGGACACAGTTCAATCCATAAGAACAATTCTTTTGAATTTTTCATATATAGATCATATACATAACATGATTAAGGTATAATGGTGAACTATTGTATTGTCCCATGAAACAGAAACCACTGTAGGTACTTCAACATACGAAATCTATCACAGGAAATGTTCCACAGGCAATGAAAGAACTGAGAAGCCCAACGAGGAGAACCTAGAGATGAACAAGTGCAGGAAGATATTCTATCCTCTGGGCTGATGAGAAGAAGGGAGGTAAGTGGTGGTGTCACACCAGGGCAGCCTGGGATCTGGAGCCAGTGAATCGGAAATAAAGGGGAATCTGAGAGGTAACAACCACTGACCAACACAACTTGCCACGTAGAGGTTATTTCACCATGTGGACAGGGTATTTCTGACTACTAGTTTTGTGGGCCTTTAACATTACCAGTTAAGTCCCTTTAAGATCTTTGGAACAGTAAAATCTCAGTTGTTTATGCCTGGTTTAAAGCCAGGATGTGAGTTCTTGGCTTGTTTAGAGCCAAACCTCCCCGACCCCACTTTGCACTGATGGACTTGGTTTTTTTGTAGCACTGTTTGGATGTGCTTAGCCCATGAGATTGTCCTCTAAATGAGCCAATGCTTGTAAGCAGCTTTCAGACTGTAAAAATATGACTTACCTGACAACTGCTTGGTTCACTTGCTACCTGTCTTTTGCATATTTTCTCCTCTCATCTGCAGTTCTTTGAGAGAAATCTGTGTCTCCCAGCAGCATCGGGACTGATCATAGAGTGTTTGTGGAGCCCTTTGTGGGGAGGGGACAGGGAGAAGGGGAGAATAGGCTTCATGTGGCTAGAATCCTCTGCAGCAATGAGCAGGGGAGAGAGGCACGGGATGTCAGACATGTTAACAGAATCATTTAGGGCGACTTGTTTTCTGTGCAGAGATTTTTCAAGACCTGGGCTGTTTTTGCCTACTTAATGTGCTCTGCATTTTCTGCAGTCAGACCCCACTGCATGGTTAATGACACAAGTTCCAGGAAGCTTGGGGATTGTGCCAGTAGACACCAGAGACACTAACCTTGTCAAAGCAGAAAAAGATGACATACTTATAGTACAGCCAGACACTCAGTTCCTAAGCTCCTAAAGCAACTGGGATGCAAGAGATTTGATGTGGGCGCACTAATCACAGAGCTGCATTTCTCTGAGGGCAGCATCTACCAATCCTCTCCCCTAAACATGCAGATCAACAGAGGACTAATTCCAAGTAATTTATGAAACAACAGGTAATAGTGGCAATTATCTAGGGGGGTGGCAAGCGAGTAGTTGTGTGCATGGGCCCGCACCCAGATGCATCTCATGTGGATGCTCCTAAGCATTAACAGGTGTATCAGAGGAATAGCTGATGAAACCCCTTCAGAGAATGTTAATTAGTAACTACAATTCATCTGTCAGGATGCTGCTACACCCATGGAGCCATATTACACTCATAGGACTGATATTTGTAAGCCAAAACATATGATTTAAAATAGATGACCCAGTCCTCATTGTTCAGCTCTTTGCTTATGGGTAGCCACTGCCACAGTCTAGCTGGGCACAAATCACGAGCCACTCAAGCAGGAACAAACTTTATTTTTGAAACTGCCGCCAATGCCCCTTACGCTCCAGGCCAGATTGCCTACCGATGCGGCTTTCTCCCAGACCCCAACAGGAAGTCCCTCCTCCGGAATTCCCTCCTACCGCACTTCCCCAACCAATGGGAACTCTCCAGGAGTCTAGCAGGCCGAGGTGGACAGCAGGAGTCCAATATCCATATGAATGTAGATCTTAACATAATCATATCATCTCAATGGCTTGTTGGCGTCACCTTTCAACCAAAAATGCCATGCATCATATTACTTAGCTGTGGCTCTTAGCAAGCCACGACTGCCTGGGAGCTCAGTCTATACTGAGGAGGTTCCCTGTTAACTCTTCTGTTATCACTGACTACCTTTCATCAGGAGCTGAATCTATGGTTGTGACTGTTTTCTCTCTAGCACTCAGTGCAGTGCCTGGCACATGGTGGGACAAGTTCATCCCTAGGGATCATCTTTGAATTTGCACATAAATTGTTGGAAACATTTTTGCCATCAGTTTCAATGAATGTGGTTGTTGAAGTTATTTTTTCTGTCTTAACAACTAAAATCATAATATGAATGATGAGCTTTACCCAATCTGTTCTCAAATTTTGTCTCAGACTTTTTTACAACAGGAATTTGGGTAAGAGGGTTTAAGATTGGACTGTGCCAAAGCTCTGTGGTGGTCATACCATCTTGTTCCTCAATTTAGGACACCTGCAAGTGGTTGGTATTTAGGATGGTCTTTAATGTGGTTGCTCATAGGATTCATCATAGAACTTTAAAAACTCTGATGCTTTGGTCCCAGGACATGCAGCTTGGGTATTGGAAATTTTTCATCTTCCCCAAATGATTTTAATGTGTAGCCAAGGTTGAGAACAAAATTAGACTCTTCTTTTATACAGATACAGATACTTAATGTTACTGGTGAGTCTCAAGTGACCAGATATTAAATTATTTCCATCTCTTAAATTGCCAACAAAGGAAGATATGTCCCATCTCTCATGAAAATCAGTGTCATTTTCTTATAAACACCACACCGCAGATTGGTGACATGCCTCCCTTTCCTCTTTGTAGAGACACTTCCCACTTTATGTTTTGGGGTTCTCTTATCCTCTGTCTCTTGTCCTAACTCTCCATGAGCTTTAGAGTGGAATGTAATCTTCTACTCATCCCCCTTCCTTGTGGGCTCCCAATAGCCTTTGGATTTAAGGAGAGTCCTACTAATCAGTGTGGGAAAATGTTAATAAGGTAATACAATTGTAGGGAGGCTACCAAGGTTCCAGAAACTTCTAGTGATCTTGTTAGTGATAGTCTCTGTTCTATAGCTCATGTCCCTGCTCTCTGAGCTGGTGACCCTGACTTTGAATTTTTTTTCCTCTTATGTGAAGGACATGACAATTTTCAGCCACTAAAATTTGCTCTTTTCTGCCTGCTGAGGCATCAGGCAGAGTAACAGGTGGATCCTGGTTCTAAGTGAGTCATTTGATCTGTAATCCTCCTGCTTAGGGAATGGATACTCACTTCACCACCTTTCCTTGTGTCAGTCTGGACACCAAATCGCTTTTAAAACATTGCCTCTATGAAAAAAAAATATTTCAAATTTAAACAATTTAAATGCAAATAAGCTTTGTGGAACTTAATCTTTTTGTAGGTTGGAGACAGGTGATACAGTACAGTAAATATTATTCAAAGAAAGGAACTCATAACATGAATTAATCCAGCATCTTATCCTTAAGCAATAAATAATATTCCCAATAAACCCAAGGTGCTGGAAAGTATGAGAAGGTCTACTATAAGCATAATTGGTGATGTTACTGAGTTCTAACACAAGCTACTACTTAGAATCTTCATAAGCCTCATCCTCAGAATTTGCATGAGTTTAAAATAACAACAATTCCCCCAAACAGAACCCTTCCTATGAGTCAGATACATACTAATATAATTTAATCCTCGTGACAACTGCATGAACTAGACTATTATTGCTCACACTTTCCAGATGGGCAAACTGAAACTCATGGAGACATTAAATAACTTTCTGACAGTATGACATCAAGCTCCCAAATGTCTAAACTATGGTCTTTATTGGACAATGTGACCTCTGAGCCAACACAAAAGGCCATTACAGTCATATGTTACAACTAAAGATGGAAAAATGGGACAATGGCTTGGCCATGGAAATTCCTTATGACAACACTATCAGAGGGGGCTATAGTGTGTGTGTGTGTGTGTGTGTGTGTGTGTGTGAGAGAGAGAGAGAGAGAGAGAGAGAGAGAGAGAGATGGGGGTGAGGGAGAGAGAGATGAGTAGTTGGACATGTGGCACATTTAAATTTAAGTGTCCTGAAGGACTGGACTTTGAAAGCCGTGCTTGTCTGATTTCCCCATCACTAGTCTTGCTTGGAGCCTGAGGGCCATGTTAGAGGAGCCCCTAGAGTCTAGACCTTCTCAGAATCTTGAAAACAACTGACTTTTTTCAATTTCCATCTGTAACTTGCCCTTTATGAATTTCCAAAGTCAACTTTAAAACCTAGTTTCCACTCAGAAAAGAACACCCCTCTTTTAGAAAATGAATGATCAGATGATCAGCCTTTAGCATGAATAATAATTATATTTTGAAAGTATTGGCAATTTTACCCCAAATGAATTGCAAATAACTATTTCTCCTGAGTAATGAATCCCAGTTCTTAATTTTGGGACAGTAGTTTTTATTATTTGTGAACGTTAGCTATACCTTTTCAAAGAACAGTTTATATACTTCCATAGCCTCAGGATAATATAGTAATCAGTGGCCCATTAAAATAAGTGCCATAAACTAAAATAGTTTTTCTGGAGATTAAGGAAAGATGGTAAGTGAGATGCTCCACAGTATGAATAAAATAAATTAGGGGCCAATGAGCCACGGATTCAAATTTCTACACATTAAAAATTATAGGGCTGAGGATGTAGCTCAGGGGTAGAGTGATTGCCTAGCATGCACAGGGCCCTGGGTTCAATCCCAGGCACTGAAAAAAAATGTAGCTTTACAATTTTAATCCAAAATTCTATAATCCCAAATCTATGGAAACCATAAACATTTTCATAACTTTTGGTGGCAAACTTGACCTGCATCCATAGGATGTTATTTGTAGTCCTTGAAAACTTTACACATGAATAGTATCCTTCTATTTTGCTGCGGAAATTGCAATGTGTTTGATTCTTGGGCAGTGCTGAGGTCCTGCTGTATATGCCACATAAAATTTGGTATGTATGGAGTATTTTTTCTGGAGTGGGGTACTGGGGACTGAACTTAGGGGCACTCCACCACTGAGCCAAATCCTCATCCCTATTTTGTATTTTATTTAGAGACAGTGTCTCACTGAGTTGCTTAGTGCCTCGCTTTTGCTGAAGCTGGCTTTCACCTTGCAATCTTCCTGCCTCAGCTTCCTGAGCTACTGGAATTATAGGCATGTTCCACTGCACCCATATGGAGTACTAACTTTTTTAAAAATGAAAAAAAAAATTTCTAAATTCTAAAATCCGAAATCAGGCTCTAAGGATTTTAAACAAAAAAAATTCAGGCTTTTAAAAAAAGCATTAGATTAACATCTTCAGCAAAACATATCACTCAACCTATTTTAAAAAGTCATTCATTGATTCATTTAAACAAGAGTTTACTAGGTATTAAGGTGGTGGATATAATCATGATTAAAACTAGAAAGAATCTAATAGGAAAAAAAGAACATTAAATTGTTACCCGAATTAATATATATATATAGACAAATTAAGTAAAGTACTCTAAAGGTTTTTTTTTTATATCAACCCAGAGTACAAAATACAGATTTTAAGGTGCACAACAGTGTTCTGATTCTACTGGTAGCAAATTACCATGGTGGTACAGCTAGGAGATTTTTCTAGTGCTTCCACAAAGCTGCATATAAAACTGGGACACATGGCAACTTAGAACATGTGAGTGTAAGGTAGTTAATGAAAAAGTCATTTGCTTGAAAGAAAAAGGACACTTAGGCTAAAGAAAATCAATGGAATTCTCCCTGGCATGGTTCGAATTTGGTGTGTATGTTTATTTAAATATCTAAATGGGTGGGGGGAAAGGGGGGTGAATAAGTTTTTTTAACCCCCAAAACAGTCTTATAAAATAGGTATCATTATAATTATTATTGCCATTTTACAGATAGTTGAGGCATGGAGAGGTCAGTGATCTGCCCCAATTGCACTGAACACTACACTGCTCCTGAATGTAACTATGCTTAAAAAATGTGGGCCTTAGTCAATGGGGACTGGAATCGGGGAGACAGTGTATCATAGCAGAAAGAACTCTGGGTTTGTAGGTGAAAGAACTGGGTTCAAAATCTCATCTTATAGTTATGTGATTTTCAGCTTTCCCTGTATAATATAGACAATAATTACTACTTCTCAGGGTAGCTGTTAAGGCTGAATGGACTTCCAACAGATTGACAAAATTATAAATCTGAAAATAATAAGAGTTGATATGAATGTAGACTAATGGTAATGCTCCTCCTGCAATTTTGGTGGGAGTATAAATTGGTACAACCTTGGAGAATAGCTTGAAATCATCTTATTAAACAGAATACGTATTTACCCTAAAGAAATTTGTGCATACATACACCAGTATGTATATACAAGAATGTTCTTTACAGCATAGTTTATAATAATCCCAAATTGGAAACAAAACAAATGGATTCCTCAATTGTGGGATATTCACACCATGGAATAAAATAAAATAGTGAAAGCGAATGAATTTTAGTCATGCACAACAATATGATTAAATTTTAAATCCATTGTTGAGTGAAAAAAAGAAGTCTCCGGAGAATACAAACAGTATGACAAGGTTTTTGCCAAGGAATAAAACAAGCAAATTATAAAATATCATGTTTAAAAATAGAGCCATGAGAGGCTAAATTAAGAACACAAAATTCAGAATGTGGTTACTTTTGTGTGGGGCCAGGTATAGATTGTGTGCATGTGCTTGTATGTGTGTAGGTGGGAATATTTATTAATGGTCTAGTTCTTATATAGTTCATATCTAGTTCTTATGGGTCACATATGTCACATTTTAAAAAATTAACATTACATATAATCTTAATGTAAGCATCAAATGTTACATAGTACTCATTCAAGTACCCTATTTAATGCAAATAAATTTCCTTGCTCATTCTCTCTCTAGCATTTGGTCTAGAAGTAGACATGTACAGAAAATGCTCAGGAAAGTTTATCAAATAAATCAATAGTTGGTTAAAAAGGAAAAAAGATGACACAACATTCATGCAGTACTTCACATGAAAAATGCCATATGAATAATAGGTGTTATTATTAAAAGAGAAAATTTTCCTTAAAGTTATTTGGTTCTCACTCCCTCAAGACTAAATGGCCATAATGGTGGGGTTGTGAGGGGAAATGCCTGTCGACACTCTGCATTGCAGATGCATGGTGCCTCTGGTGTCAAACCGCTAGTTTCTGACAGAACACCAAAGTAAGAGTTATTTGCAACGTGTTTCTTCTTTAGGTTTTAAGGGCAGTTGTTTTCTTTGGTAGTTGTGGGTACTCACAATACAAGGAATACTTGTCAGTCTGAAAATACTAAAAATGACGAGGAAAAAAGAAACAGGCACTCTTCTTCAAAAACACTTTTCTAAACTCCTTTGGGGGAAAACCTGAGGTGGCTGTTAACACTATCAACATTTTTAGAGACAAGAAGGGAAAGTATAAGTGGGTAGTGTGCAAGGGTAAATGACATGTGTTTCCGGTCTCTGGTGTGTGCCTCAACTTTGCCTTTCACCTACTACAGTGCTGGAGGGTTGCCCTGGATATTTTCATTAATGGCCCGCTCTCCCAAATGTTATTATTTCATGTTCTTTCCTCAGATTTCAAATGCTTTTTCAATTTGATCTCTTTATCTTTGATGGTCTCTTTTCTGGGTGTACCTAACCCCATTTCTTTCTTTCTCAAGAATAAAAAAAGAACCAATTAGAAATTCTTCATGTAATTATCCAATAACAATTAGGGCTTATTGTGTTGCTGCCTTGTATAACTCTACTGTATTTTCCTTCCTCAAAACAGAGGCAGCTCCAAAGCGCAGTTATGAGTCTGTTTACACCACCCAGATATCAAATTGACTTGCTAATGGTAACTCTTACTTGGTATCCATGGGTTACTGTGTCATGTGATTTGACATCAAGTACAGACAGTGCTGATTAGGAGCATCCAGCTCTGTCCAACTCCGTGCATCACTGAACCATCTGGTCATTTATTCACTAATAAGCCCCTAATGGCCCAAATATTCACCGGCCTGTCATTGTGACATGGCATAAAATGCCTACATCTTTCAACTCGCTTTGACATGTTGCTTGTTTCACATCAAAACCCGTCATTTACAGGAAAAGAGCTCAGAGGGGTAAAAACTTGACCTAATCTACAGTGTTAACACAAAGACAGAGGCTTGGTTATCTAGTAGCCTGACTGAAAGCATGTAAATGGGCAGGAATTCATTTTGTACATTTTTTTTTCCATTCTCATTTTACAACATTCTTTAAGTTTGGTATCATCCCTAATATGGGATTTTATGTGGGCTCTGCGTTGAAATATCTATCCTGTATCTGTTTAAATAGTAAGGAGGGCTTTAAAAGGAAAAAGCTTCCTGGAGTCTTGGTGCTTGCCTGTTTACATTGAAATGTGTGTGTGTGTGTGTGTGTGTTGGGTTGGGGGTTTGCAATGTGGATCTCAAGAGCAGCTCTCTGCAGTTCTTGGAGGACTCTTTACGGTTTGTTATTTTAACCCTCTCTTATTCTCTATTCTTCTTTCCAGCCAAATGTGCTTTTTCTTCCCCATTATATCTGTTTATTATAAAAATTTGAGCTTATTCATGTTTGGGGCATTTGACATGATCACCAGAGCAGTAATGAAAAGCTGGAAACTGCTTTCAGTTACAACCATTAGGAAAAAGAGGCTAAAACTCTTCAAGTAGTTATCCTGGCATGAACAGAATTAAAACACTAAAAAATTAGAAAGTAATAAGGGGGAAAAAAGTAGCTTTCTATGACATTCAGCACTGTGGAAATCTTGGCCCTTAAGTATAATTAAAATATGATATTACTGAGGGTCACTAACTGGTTTTAGATGTTTCACATTTTACAGATATTACTAAAATGAATGTTTCAAAATAATTCTTACTACTCCATTTATCTCTTTTTGTCTTCTTTTTCTTTTTAATATAAAAGTTTCTGAAAATTGAGTGCTGGCATACTTTAGGTTGAAAGCATCATTTTTCTATTGTCTTCCCTCTACAGTTCACCAAGACCCAGTTCCCCCCTTCCCTGTCCCCATCAATAGGCTGAGAACATGTGCACCCTTCAGAGGATTTCTTCCACCCATACTCAGAGACCGTGAGAACTGAACAAAGAGGTACTGGTGGCATGGAGGGCAGATCTAAGGTTTTATAATTTGGCATAAAAGATGGCAGAGGCATGCTGGTATACTTTCAGCTGGTTGCTTCCTTTGTGGGAGGCCCCCGGTGCAGATCAGGTGTTCTGGTGAACCCCCTTTGTATGTGGGCTCACATACCTGGCCAGGTGAGCTCACCTAGAGCTAAGCCCAAACTGCACCCTTTTGCTCCTTTTGCTTCCAATCAGATAAAGCTAGAACTGGATCTGAGAGTAAATGGAGGTAAAGTTCACCACTGTATCTTCCCTAGTACTTTCCCCACTCCAGTTTCCTGATTTATTGGTGTTCAACCTTTTCAAAAAGAGCAGCCCTTTGCTTCAATGTTGACTTAAAAAGAACCTCAGCAGTAATTTTACAAATTTTAATTTTTTTCCCTATATTTCAAATGAATTCCATGTTGGTCATTAATGACCTCATCTTCTTGTGACCACTCATTTGTTATTTCAGATGCGTGAAAGCTTCAGTAAAATACTACTTGGTCTTTATCATTCCACAGGACTGTATCAAATCCTTGCCTCCTCTCTAGGCCGTGAAACTAAACCACACAAGCTGAAGAAAAACTAGGGAGCCCCTTGTTTCTTTGGGATCTGATATTCTTGATTTCTAGAATGCTCCTCATTTAAAATATTCCTTCTTGTCAAACCTTCCATCAGTCTCAAATCAACATAACCACATACCCTAACGCTTTGTTGAGAGAATTCACATTTATTTACTCACACACTAGGTTGATAAAAATAATAAATTGAGCATCCAATAATGTTCTAGACATCAGGGATATAAAGATGATTAAGACATTGCTCTAGGCCTTAAGGAGCTACAAGGGTTCATGGGATTTGGGGGGAGAAGGATAGAAATCAACAAGTGAGTATATTGACAAAGAGAACGTTGGGAATTACACAGGTGTTACTGTTTGGATATCAGGTGTTCCCCTCAAGCTCCTGTGTTAATGCAAGAATATTCAGAGGTGCAGTGATTAGATTACGAGAACAGTGACCTAATCAGTCCATCTAGTTTGAATGGACTGACTGGGTGGTAACTGTAGGCAGGTGGGGTGTGACTGGAGAAGGTGGGTACCGGGGGAATGCCCTAGAAGGGTGGATCTTCCCTGTGGCCCCTTCCCACCTCTCTCTCTGCTTCCTGGCTGTAATGAGCGGGGCAGTTTTCTTCCACCAGGATGATCCACCTCACATCAGGCCCAGAGGAACAGAACCAGCCGATCATGGACTAAACCTCTCACACTGTGAGCCAAAATAAAGCTTTCCTCCTCTATGTTGATCTGGTCAGGTATTTTGGTCACAGCAATAGAAAACTGACTAACACAGAAGGCATGGTCATACAAAGTTGAAGATAATATAGAAATCCAGGGGAGTGGGTGGGACACCTGTGTATTCTTGTACTTTGATCTTACAAACAAAGACCCATGTATCCTACTCTGCCATTTCCTTACTTCCTCTCCTTGCTCATACCTTGTGCTCTCAGTACTAATAGGAGAAAGAGCCTCCAAGGTATCAAAGCATGGAACAGAAGGAGAAAGAAAGAGAGAGGAGACATAAGGAGGAGTAAGAGGAGAAGGAGGAACTCAGAGGAGGAGGAGAGAGGAGGGAGAAGAAGGCAAGAAAGTTGAAGAAGAGCAAAGAGAAAGGGAGGGAGAGAGACTCTTGGAGGATCCCCAGCTCTCCATTCTCCAAAGCCTCTAAATCAAATGTCTGAAAAATCCCTTGTTTATGCAATGACCAGAGACTTTTCTCACCACAGGCTTGTTGCCCACTGTGCCCACCAGGAGAGGAAGAAGGCCTGACATAAGAAACCATCCACTTCCTCCTCTGCCTCAGGATATGCACATTTTACCATCCTTCAATCTTTTCTGATATCTATGATTATATGATTATCTTCATTTTTTTTTAAGGTTTCTAGTTCTCTCCCCTCTGCATTTCCCTTCACACTTGTCTGAGTTGGGAAGGGCCTGGTGGGATGGGCACCCCTGGCTGTGACTTTGTCTTTGTCTCTGTCTGCCAGTCAGGGGCAAAAACTAGGGAACCATTCATTTCTGTGGTTCCAGGATTATGAAGAGATTGTTAGGGTTACAAAGATAAGAATTAGAATGCACTCGTTGCTATTCCTGATAGGCAGAATGATGCAGCACTGGAAGTAAGGAGCCAATATTGTTCTGTCATATCTAAAGGTCTGACTGTGAGAGGTTGATCACTGCTTCTCACATGGCTCTTGGAGAAGGCAATATAACACAATTATGACATGTGTATTTCATTTCAGAAACCTTACATAAACAGATAAATTGAAATCATTTGTGCATGTAATAAACTACTTAGATAAATAAAAAATCTAATTATTTCTTCTTTTTTAACTGCAGTAAGTATATACAACATACAAATTTTAACCATTTTTAAGCATAAAATTCAGTGACATTAATGACATTCACCCTGTTGTCCAATCATTACCACATTTCTAAAACTTTTATCATCCCAAACAGAAACCCTGTACCCATTGAGTAATAACTTCTCTTTCTTTTCTCCTAGCTTCTGGAAACTTCTAATCTCCATTATGTCTCTATGAATCTGCCTATTCTAGGTATTTCATATATGGGGAATCATATCATTTTGGTCCTTTTATGTCTGTCTTATATCACTCAATATGTTTGCAAGATTCAACCATATACCAGATATCAGAACTTCATTCCTTTTTTGGTGAAATAATATTTCATTGTGTGTGTATATCACATTTTGTTTATTCACTCTTTTGATGATGGAAACTTGTGTTGCTTCCATGCAATTTATTTCAGTTTGGTGGGAATATATTAAGTCATACTAGTAAAAACTGAAAAAAAAATAGTCATTACCTAAGCAAAGAGGGAACACAGTATGATAATAAAGAGCTCAAGTTCAAGTGCTAGACCTAGGTTCAGATCCCAACTCCACCTTTTGCTAGTAATCCCCATCTTTCCTACCAAACACTCAGTCTTATACTTAACTTGGGAAAGTCCACTTTAACTCCCTGAATCTTAACTTCTTCCTTTGTGTGAATACAATACCCATTTCATTGGGTTCCTGTTGGAATTCAACATCATAATGTAAAGCCATTTGTATTATCAAATGAAATCTGAAAGGAAACAACTTTCACAACATGAAACTCGGAGAAGGTAGTCACAGAACAACAATAAAGGGGGTCCTTCGTGTTAAAAGTTTGGGTCCCACTAACACTAGATGGTCTGCAAGATATTTTTAAGCTCTAAAGTTCTGTGGTTTCAGCTTACTTTCAGGGATCTAGAAGAGTAAAATAAAAATGCCTAGAACTTAGAGAGATATTTTCTATTACATCAACATCTCTGAAGCTACCTGTGAGTTAGAGGCAGTGGACAAGCATATATCGACTTTAGAGTAACATCAATAAAATAAATCTGTGATTGTGCCCATTTATTTGTGTGGTGTTTCCCAATCACTGTAGATTAAATTAAGAGTTTTGAGAGTGTCACAGACTCAGATTCAGAAATCAAGTCTGTGCTGCTTTTAAAAATGACTTATCATTTTAAAGCAGATAAGAAGATGGACCTTCTTTGCTTGCTTCCTCCCAGCCCTGATCACGTACTTCCCACCTCCACCTCTGTTGACAGGATACAGAGACACAGAATGGAATCAGTAAGCAGAGGAAAGCCACTCACCTGCACTGACTGTTAAATAAATGAGAAATAAATTTCTATTGTGTAAAGCCATTGAAATTCTAGGTTTTCTTTTAGACCATTAGCATTACCCTAACTACACACTAATAGTGATAAGGACTGATTCAAATGTCAGAGATTACTGACAGTTGTGAGCAAATTACTTTCTCTTTTTAGAAACGTTTGGTTAACCTTCTTTGACATTAAACGTTCCATTCATTTAATCCTGTGCCAATTATTGAAAGTTAGCTCAAAGTCTCTGTTCTAGAGGAACTCACAATCTCACTTGGGTGAAAAAAATATATAAAAAAGTTAAAGAATGATGAAATGCAAAATATAAAGAACATCAAGCGAGTAGAAAATAATTCCTACAGCAATCCAAGGAAGGATTGGGTTTACTGGAAAAAGATTTGTGAAGAATGATAGGACTATATGAATACCTTAAAAATAGGGTAGGATTTGGAAAGACATGACAGTAAGGATATTCAAACTGGGGTAAATGGTGAAAAAAATGCATAAAGTGGGAATAAACAAAAATATATTTAGAATGATGTAGGACTTTGGGATTGCGATAGTTAAGAGAATGAAATTTGAAATTTGTCCAATATCCATTTAAAAGTATTTAATGATCACATGGGTCTGGCATTGACCTAAATACTAGAAAGTAAAAGCAGTACTTCCTTCAAAGAATTTATAGTCAACTGATACAGAAAGACCTAGATTCAACTTGTATCTGCACATGGGCAAGTCGCTTAACTTTTATATATGTTGCCTTCCCCATCTGCATGATGAGATAATAATGCTATGAGGTTATTGTGAGGATTACATGAGATGATGGATTTGAAGCATTTGACACAGAGTCTTGCACATAGTGAACTCTCAATGAATGTAGTTCGATGTGACAGAAATGGTGTTGATGGCAGTAGTAGTAATAGTAGCAGACCACTGGGCAAGAGCAGAGAGACTGTGTTGACAATTATGGGGGCTGAAGTTGGAAATGGAGTCTTGACTAGGTTAATGGAGTCTCTTCAATGCCAAGCCAAAAAATTAGCATTCTATCCTTAGGCAAAGGACAACCTTTGGAGGCTTTTTAAATAGGTAAGTAATATGGCAACACTGAATAGAATGGATTGGGATTAGGGGAATGAAAAAGGAACAAAGGCAGATATCACTGTAACTGAGATTGCAATAGACAAGAATAGTGAAAATACAATGTTCAAGGATACCACTAAATTTTTTCAAGTCTGTCTGGTTACCTCAAAGGACATTAACATGTATAATAGGATGGGAGAAAAACAAGATTTATTTTAGAAATTGTTGATATTGTGTGTCTGTGGAAAGTAGAGAAGGAGTCTACATTATGTTATCCTTCTTCCTGTCACCTTCAGGAGCTCTATTCCAGTTTGGTGAAATGGAGGAGAGTCCAGTGGAAGTCAGCTGTGAGCCTCTGCTTAGAGATGCCACTTGCAGAGACTCCTTGAGTTCTTACCCTGATGAGAAAAAACAAGTACAAATAAAGAAAACCCTAATTAGGGATGGAGCAGTGTGATCTAGCCAGCCCCGCCTTCTGTGGAGCTCTTCTGGGGAAAGATTTGAGAGGGGTTCTGCAGGCCATAAAGGATAAGTTTTTTTTTTTTTTTTAAAGATGGATTTAGGTTATGATAAAATGGATTATATTGAGTTTGTAAACTTGAGAATTTCTAATTAAAAGTAATTTCTGTTTTTATTGGTTCTTTTTTGTTATACATAACATCGGTTTTTATTTTTACACAATCATAAAAGCATGAAATATAATTTGCTCTAATGCAGTCCCCAGTACTTCCTCTTTCCTTTCCCTCTTCCCTCTCCCTCTTCCCTTCCCTTTACTCTACTGATCTTTCTGCTATTTACTTAGTTTTTTTTTAAATTACTGTCTTGTGGATATACATGATGGTGAGATTCACTGTGGTATGCTCATATGTGTACAAAGGAAAGTTCAGCCAGATTCATCTTGCTCTTCCCTTATCCCATTCCATCTCCCCCATTCAATGCCCTTCATCTACTCCACTGATTTTTCTTCTTGAGAATTTCCCCCTACATTTTTATTGGTGCATTACAGTTGTATATATTGATGGGACATACTGTTGTTACATATTCATACATACACACTATATAACAATATAATTTGACTCAATATCCCTCCCCAGCCCTTCCCCGTCCCTCCCCTTCTCTTGAGAATTTCTTAATGCACACTTATTGTTGCTGACATCCTTGTGGGTTTGGTCATGGAAAATAAGCTTTATATGATGTACATAAGAATCTACACTGCCTAACCAGTATCATCTGAGAGTCACTGCTTCATAAAAGGGGATCCTTAAGCAGGAAATGATAAGTTTTAGTGAGTTAGTTTGGCTTGGGAGCAGCTGTGGGAACTTGTTATCTGCTCTACCCCTTGCTGTGACATGGCATCAAGCTTATCAAAACGAACTAGCTTAGGACAGTGGTTCTCAAATTTTAGACTGCTCCAGAATCACCTAGAGGGCTTGTTAAGACACAGGTTGCTGGGCCCCAGCCACCAGGATTTCTAACTCAGTAGGTGTGGAGTGAGGCTCAAGAATTTGTGTTTCTAACAAGTTCCTAGGTACTACTGCTGGTCCTGAGATCACATTTTGAGAACCACTGACTTAGGCAGAAGGAGGAGACAATATCTATGCCTGCAAAGAAGTCAGGGAGAACGAAGACTAAGAAAGACTCACTCATTGGCTTTAGTCATTGCCTTTTGGAATCTTTTGATGTGGAATTTACTAGAGTTTTGAAAATTACAAAGGGCTTCAAATATGTAGCTGGTGAAGAAATGGAAGCAACACATATATAGCTTTGTTCAACAAGTCAGTTTCACTTGAGTAACATAACCCTAGTGGAAAATAAAATGTATTATCCTTTTGAACAAAACTTGAATATGCCATTCATTTGTTCCTTCAACCTATCTGAAATCCAATATATACTAGGCACTGTGTTAGACTCTGAGCAATCATGGTAGACACTGTTTCTGATATTTTATTGAACTCAATGGGGATTTAGAATAGAAAATAAACAAATTCATATCTAAGTATAGAGATGGGGTGATCATTGAAGAAATATTCAAATATCAAGATTTAGGGAAGCTTCCTATGGTGGCAATTAAATTCAACATTGAAGATGTATAGGATTATCTAGGTGAAAGTGGGGGGTGTGGTGGGGAGAATTCTAGAGGAAACAGAAAATGCAAGCAATACTTAGAGGCAGAATAGAGAGTTCCAAGACTAAGGAACCCAAAGAAAGTCAAGAGGGTTAATATATATGAGTATAGGGGTACACTGGTTCATATCAGGAATAAGATTGTATTATTAAGAGTATCATAGACTATGTCAAAAATCTTAGATTCTATATGAAAAGCCATTGAAGAGTATCTGTGTTATAGTTATATAAAGATATAATTAACATACCATATGATTCACCTATTTATAAGTGCACAGTGTAATAGTTTTTAGTATAATCAGAGTTATATAACCACTGAAACCCCCCACCCATAATCCCATATCCATTAATAATCTCTATTACCTCCAACCCCTTCCAAACTTAGGCAGTTGCTAATCTATGTTCTATTTCTATTAGTGGAATTGCACAATATGTGGTCTTTCATCAAAGAATTGTAAGCCAGGGAGTGGTATCATTTGATTTACATTGTGAAAAGATCAATCTGGATGACAAATGTAACCTGGATAGGTGAGTCTAGACATGCAGAAACCCATTAGGGTGCTGTAGAAGCAGTCAGGAGAGAATATAGTAGTCTGGACTGGGGTGAATGTCCTGGGTTGGAGAGAGGAGGACGGGTTGGAGAGGTAGTCTTGGATTGTGGGAAATACATAGCTAATATATGATGGGGAGTGAGCAGAGAGGATGACTCTCTTAAGTATCATCGTGGTAGTGGGTAGATGGTGGTGCTTGTCACTGAAGTCGGATTCTCCACAAGGGATCAGGTCTGTGATGAGGTGAAGATGACAAAGTGTCAGTGTTATGATGATCAACCATTACCTATATGTGGCTGGCATCTGCTGGTCTTAATCATAGTGACACCGGTCCTTAGGAAAAAAGGAAGATTGTATTATTTTCCCAGTCTTTCAGAAGATCCCAGAAAGACCAAAGCAACATGTATACAGATTTCATACTGATTCAATAAAATTAAAAGTTTATTTAAATTTTAATGGAAGTATATTTGTATCAAAGGGAAAATTTAACTGATTTACCTTGAATAATTTTACCGTGTCAATAATCTGTCACCCTTTCAGGTCATAGCCAAAGATCCTTCAGACCACTAGGGCTTTCTTAAGACCATAGAGTATACCCCTCTGCCCCTGGTGAGGAATGCACCTGAATTAAATCAAAGAAATGGGGATTGATTACAGAGTCAATTTTCAATTACCTGTACTAATAGAGCAGTGGTATGGGTAATCCCAGACTGTGGTTAACCAAAATCACTTATATTTGCTTTTGGACTGCATTATTTAAGCTATTTTTAACAGTCGGGTTTCTAACTACATTTTTCTTTTGTGATTACTAGCATTAATTTTACCCTTCGACTTCACACTAATTTTGGCAAAGAGTAGTGGCCCAAATATGCTAAGTGCAGGGATATATCATTTGGGGGTTTTATATATCCTACATATCATGTACAAAATTGATAATTCAAATTTATAGATTTTTTTAAAGGTCTTCAAGGATAGAGATTACAAATCTCCCTTGATAACTCATTTCTTTAAGAACATTTACCACTGGGAAATAATATCTAATACTCATTTCAATCTTTCTGCTGAAATACAAACAATTCTTTCCTTCTTTTCTCAATGGGGAAAATAAATAAATAAACAAGCCCTGTCCTCTGTGGACTTTAACTCTGATAATGCTAAAAACTCTTGAGATTTTTCTTTTTCAAGCAGAACCAGTGCAATTCTATTTGCTACCCTTATTTCCTGGCCAATCATTAGTTCTCCCAGAAATCAAAGATCATACAAAAGCATGAAATTTCCTGAGAAATAATCTGCATTTTATCCATAAAAAACCAGAGATTCTACAATAAAAGACCAATTATTTTTTTTTACATTTTTTCCAATTAAGAAGGAATGTGTTCATTATAGAAAATATTTAAAAATGCATAAAGGAAAATATTAAAAGCATCTATGATTCCAGAAGTCAGAGGTAACCACTGTATGCCTGAATTGTTGAGACTTCATTGTAGCCCTCAGGTCCTAGAGGAGCTATGGAGAGCCTTACTCAGGCAGAAACACTACTTGGTAGCTTCAGAGCTAAACCCTCACATAGAACCCTTAGACCTGATGATATACATAGAATCACATGGAAACTAAAAGGGCCCCATCTGTGCCTTTAGTCCCAGGCCTATAGTGAACTAACTGAAGCAGCCTCTGCCGTCCACTCCCTCTGTGAACACATTAACCTCTGTCTTTGCACTCAATGTTCCAGCTGCACTGAAATCACCTGGAAGTGCCTTAAAATTTCAGACAACCCAGTCCTACAGAATCAGAATCTGTATTTTACTGAGATCTCCAGGTGTTAGTAGATGGTGATCCACTGATGCTGTTGCTCAATTGAGATGCATAGGAGAGCTTATTGACTGGCTGGTGAGAAAAGGAAGCAGCAAATAAAGAGGATAAGGAAGAAATAGCAAAGAGGCAGTCTTTCACAAGGCCTAGCTGAGCCATTCTAAGTGGTTGTGGCCTGGGCCTTCCTGTGCAGAGCCTTCCCTTGCAGGAGGCATTTCTAGTCTAGGGGCACAAACGACATGTCAGAAAATGGAAAAATGAATTGAAGATTAAATCATGGTCCACAGTAATTGTTTCAAACTCTTTCTTATATCAAAGAACATCCTCCTGGCCCCATGGCCCCATATGTATCCTCCTGTCTGGAATTTAGACTAATTTTGGGGAGAAATGGCATTGGAATATGGAGGAAGTCTTGGGCACCCTTAGAGATGAACAATAGGGAATAGATATTCAATCTTTTGTTTTTGTGTCTTATTTATGCAACTATAATCCAGTGGTTCAGTCTATCAATAGTTTTGCAATTAAGAAGCACCATTCAACAACCCCATGTCTACCTTCCAGCCCTCTCTACCTTTCCTACCTCTCCTCCTTCATGAAGTAAATTAAATTACCTTTTTGTTAATTGTTTCCCCTCTTTTTTTTCTTTCTTGTACTCCTCCACCCCCACAACAATAGCAAATGCACTAATTTAGATCTGGCAAAAAAAGGACATAGGGCTGGGGATATAGCTCAGTAGTACAGCACTTGCCTAGCATGTGTGCAAGGCCCTGGGTTCAATCCCCAGCAATCCCAGCAAAGAAGAAGAAGAAGAAGGAGGAGGAGGAGGAGGAGGAGGAGGAGGAGGAAGAGGAGGAGGAGGAGAAGGAAATATGAATCTCTGTATAAGACTGAAGCAGGAAGGTTGGAAAGAAGAAGGTGGAAAATTCATTTTCACACAACATGCATATGCATGTGGGCACAAAATAACACTGTTTCTTTTGAACAGATCTTACCAAATTGTTTGTATCCATCTTTTTCCTTAATATTTTGTGATCATTTTCCTAGTAAATAGTCCTATAAAGCAGGTTGAATAGCCTCATGGTATTCCTTTGTATGAACACACCACAGATTATTCCCCTCTGTTGTACACTTAGATTGTCTCACTTTTATTTTGTAAATAACTCACTTTTATGTTTGTAAATAATGCTGCAAAGAACATCCTTTTATGTAAATCCACATCTTATTATTCTTTCAGGATAAATTTTACTTGGCCTTGATAATAACAATAAAAAAAACTGAACTTGGATTGAAAGATCTGTCCAGTGATCAATTTTATTGTGGCTTTTCTCCAAACAAAAACACATAGTAGAGTTTGAAGGTCAGACTTTTAATTAAGCAGGTTCCGGAAGATGGACTCTTTTGCAATTACTTCAGCAACAGTGAATGGTTGTAAAAATATCTGTGCTCTACAGTCATATAGGACAAATTCACCCCACAATGCCTAAGGACTGAGACATGTTGAGAGATGGTAATTGTCACTTAAGAGGTAACTTTCTATCTTGTGCCACATTCATAAACTTTGCTCTTCTAGAAGGCATAATGCTCATTATTTTAGCCTGGGACATTGTCCATAAATTAGCAAAACAACAAAAAGGCTCTCTGTGTTCTAAAGTCTTCTTTATTTGGAAGCTTAAATAAAAGCAGAGTGATTAAATTATTACTGAGTAATGTTCATGAGTATAAAGCCATTAATAATTACAATATAACTATCATTCATAGAAAATAGACTATGTGCCAGGTACCATGCTGAATACTTTATAGCCTGTAGTAGTTGTGTACTGCTGTGTAACAAAATACCCACAAAGTTAACAGCTTAAAGTGATGAACATTCATTACCTCACAGTTTCTATGGGTCAGGAGTCTTGCATGGGTCAGCTGAATCCTCAGACTTTGTCTCTCATGAGGCAAAATTCAAGGTATCCACTGTAAGAATCTTAAGGCCTAGCTGGCAAGATTCACATCAAAGCTCACTCATGTGATATTTGCAAGATTGAGTTTCTCCTGGACGGTTAGACCAAGGACCTTGGTTCCTTGGAGGCTGTTGGCCGGAGGCCTCCCTTGTTTCTTGCCCCCGTGTCTCTCCACAGGGCAGCTCACAACATGTAAGCCAGCTTTCCTCAAACGATAAGCAAGAAAGAGTGAACAAGACAGAAGACAGAGTCTTTGTGACATTCATCACTTTTGCCATTTTTTTTAAATGCACTAGAAGTGAGTCCTTAATTTAATCCCATACTCAAGATGGGTGCCTGGGTACCAGGAGATGGGGACCATTAAGAACTACCTTAGAGTCTTCCCACTATAGACAGAATTAATTATCCCATTAATTCAAACAACACCCTTAGAAGTAGATATTGTTAATTTCCATTTACAGAGCAGGAAACAGGTGCTTAAATTATCAAGTGGAAAAGTTGGGATTCAAACCTTTTTTTTCTGACTTCAGTGCATATACACTACTGTTCTATGCTTTCAATGGGATACTGTATCTGTAAAGTCCATAGGGTACTGGGAATAGTAGAGATCTGACCCAATTCTTAGCCTCTGGTTTATTTTGGCACTACTGACTTATGTCTCACTTCCTCACAGCTTCAGGTGTATAAGTGAAATTGTTTAGCCTACACTAAGAAGGGATGGTAGGGTCACCTGAAGGTGGCAGGTTAGAGGCAGAAGGCCCAGAGCCTGCCTTTGGGTGGGGGGGTTCTGGTGAAAGTTAGCCGGCTTCTAAATCTCCATCCAGAATTTTTGTATGTCTTTCCCATCTTCAGCTCACATTGCATTTTAGCATCAAAGATAATTTGTAAGATAAATATCATTGGGGGAAAACCCCCATGGTCAAGGATTAAACGCACACATACAGTTCTTGACACGTTCTCTAGGAGATAGCTATTCATTTTCCCTAACCAGTGGAGCTATAAATCTGTCCTGTGCTCGGCACACTGTATGTGTTTTGCTTTATGAAGGCATAAATCACCAAGATACAATTTGTGTTTGATTTTTTGGACACTTAATTTGCTTAAATGTTCAGCAGTTCATAGACGTAAATTGTGCTGGGCACAGCTCCAAGTGGAATAAGCCAAGAGCAAGAAAGCTATACATATTAGGATGTAATTCAGAAGAAAAATCATCCTGGCTGGTCAAGTAAGTCCTCTTTATAAGTTACTTATAAATAACTTTCCTCCATAGACAGTATAAACACTTAGTAAATACTCTTAGAGGAGGGATCTTGGTAGTAAATTCAGTTTAAAGAAACCTCCCATGTAATAAACTCCTGCATGTGAAAAAGGGTGTAATGTGCAGGGGGTGTGTCACACATGTTTAATAAAGTAATCACATTGATCATCATTTAATATTGAAAGAATGCCTCACTGGGAATCAAGGTGAGAGTTTTCATTATGTTGCCGCTAATTAAATGTGTGAACTTGAGCAAGTCACACCACTCCCCTGCAGCTCATTTTTGAAAATGAAGGGTCAAATTAAACGATCTCTTGATTATCTCCCATTTCTAAAGAGTAATGTGCTAAACAGTCACTGGACATCTTTGTAACACCTACCTCAGTGCCATGGAGAAGACAAAGGGAAACACAAGGGATCTTGGGGACAAAATTCAAGGAAGTTTTGAAAATTAAAATACCTATAGAAGAGCTACTGAATAGCCTGGGCAGAATAACACAGAGAAATCCATGTAAACGTATGGAAGCTGGTATTTCCCAAAGCTTGCGATGTGTGCCTCCGATATCAGGACACCTGGAAGTGTCCCTGGGAGCCACCTTAATGTGCCCAGACAAAGAGCCAGCTGGGATTGCAGAGTCCCCCCCCCCCGAATCCTTCCATGGAAGAGGCTACAGCTGAACTTCTTTGCTTCACAGGGTAAAGCGATGGCCCCTTCTCCCTGGTAGAAGTAGGTACCACTTCCCACATGCGCTGGGCAGCTGTTTTTCCAAGACAACCTGTGAAAATAAATAGCTGGCACTCAAATTCAAATCACTTTGCCTCCCCACTGATAGGTTTGTTTTCATGTCTGCCTTTTAAGACTAAAGAGCAAAAAAGAGTGGCACTTCTCTCCGCTGTTTGGAGACGATTGTGTATCCACAGCAGCCAGCCCTCCACCCACTCCGCCCCGCCCCCGCCCAAAATGATGGGAGTTAAGGGGGAACAGATGATTCCTCTTGTTACCCTTTAGGCTATGAATTTCTCTAATATACTCTATTTCTTAACCCAGCAGTTCTCAAACCTTTATACACATCAGAGTCATTTGGAGGACTTATTAAAACTTAGATTGCTGAGCTCCTTGCCTTGAGTTTCTGATTTAGTATACCTGGTGTGGGCCTGAGAATTTGCCTTTTTGACAAGTTTCCATATGATGCCAATGCTTCTGGTCCAAGGCCCATATTTTATTTATTTTTTATTTTTTTTTTATCTTTTTTTAAAGAGGGGGGGGGGAATTTTTTTTTAATATTTATTTTTTAGTTTTCGGTGGACACAACATCTTTGTTTGTATGTGGTGCTGAGGATCGAACCTGGGCCACACGTATGCCAGGTGAGCGCGCTACTGCTTGAGCCACATCCCCAGCCCCAAGGCCCATATTTTAAAAACTCATACAGCGTTACATTGTTTTTGAATTCATCTTGAACCCTATTGTGAGACAACTGGTGATAACCAAGATAATTAAAGCCATACATGGAAGAAGTACTTTTTCCTAGTTTTATATATATATATATATATATATATACATATATATATATATATAGTGTTCCAATTTTATTTTTTGGTACAGGGGATTGAACCCAGGGGTATTTTACCACTAAGCTATCCCTAGCCCCTTTTTTTCACTTTTATATTTTGAGACAGGGTCTTGCTGAGTTTCCCAGGCTGGCCTTGAATTTTCAATCCTCCTGCCTCTGCCTGTTGGGTAGCTGGGATTGTGAGCATGTGCCACTATACCTGGCTGAATTTCTGTTGTTTGGTAATGGATGCTGGCCGTATTCAGCCTGAGTAATCAGACTTCTCTTTAAGAGTGGAAGGCTTAATCAGCATGTTGTTCCTTTTGTCTTTATCTGCCATTTGTTCATCTTTATCTGGCAGTCTACCAAGACAGAGTTTATTGTCCTAGGTTCCTTGTATATCAGGTCACCCTTGAGAGGTCAGCAGCCCAAATGAAGACACACTCAGACCAATAGCTCTGTTCAGCGAGTATTGTAATCCATTAGATGCTATTTCAAAGATTGTGTAGAAATAGATGGTTGTTTTTCCCCTGTTTTCAATTAGCTGAGCTTGCACATTTAAAAATTGCTACTAGAAGATGATTCCATAAGGAAGTGACCATGTAGCCCATTCCATTTTGCTAGACTGTAATTTAATCTTTAGAAATAATCAGTTGTTGTTATAGCTGAATATAAACTAAAAGTATTATTTGCCATTTTCCACAAACTTGTCATATACAGAGTAATAAAACCGTTCGACCATTTATGCATCTTGCAAATTCATTCTGTTCCCATAATGTCTCACAACGAGAGGGTTTTTTTTAGGTCTCATGAAGGTCACAAAGAGAAGTTTGGAAACCATCTATTCTGCTGTGCCTTATAAATGGTTATTGAATTGCTACTTTCAAAAATAAATTCAGAAGACTAACAGTCTAGTTAAAAGGCTTCTGAAATTGTCCTTAAGAAAATTCCAGTGTCCTGACAATCTAAGATGATTTGCTCTAACTAGGAAACAATATAGGGAGAAAAACTATAGAGCCTTCTGATGAACTATCATGAGCTAGACCAGCAGTTCTCAGTCAGACTCAGTTGTGAGCTTGTTAAAACACAGATCATTGGGCCCCATCCCAAAGTTTCTGATTCAGTAGATCTGGGTAAGGATCAAGTATTTGTATTTCTTTGCAGTTCCCAGGTGATGTTGATGCTATTTGTCCAGGTACTATACTTTGGAAATTATGGACTTAGAGGATACTGTTTCTGGGTTTCCCCCTTTTCCTGTTCTTGTACCCTTGAAGACAGCCATAACAAATATTTACTGCTCCTAAGCAATTCCATGTTCCTGGCTTCCTGTTAGCCAGTTTTCCGTTGATCTGAGAAAATCAACTTAAACAAGAAAAGGTTTATTTTGGCTCACAGTTTCAGAGTTTTCAGCCCATGATCACTTAGCTTTAACCTAATTGGTAGATTAATCCACTGATGGATTAACTGGTTGTGGCTGGAAGAAGTAGGTCACTGTGGGTATGACTTTGGAGCTTATATTTTGTCCCTGGTGAGTGGAGCTCTCTCTACTTTGTGGCTATCATGTCCTGGGTTGCTTTCCTCTACCATGGCCTTCTGCCATGATATTCTGTCTTACTTGGGGGCCCAGAGCTATGGAGTTGGTCAACCATGGACAGATGCGTCAAAATAAACTCTTCTTCCTTTACAGTTGTTCTTATCAGGTCTTTTGGTCACAGCAACACAAAACTGAATAAAATATAAATTGGTACTGGGAGTGGGGCCATTGATGTGATTAACCTGACCATGTGGTTTTGAGATGGTTTGTGGAGGAAGGAATTTTTAAAAGTTTAGAGAAGCAAACTAGAAAAGCTTTGGAATGTTGTAAGCAGAGTTTAATGGGTGATTCTTTCAGGGCTCAGAAGACCAGACTGCTAACAGGATTGGACAGTAAAGACTGGGCTCATGAGGTTTCAGAGGAGGAGAACTATATTGGCAATTGGACTAGAGGCCATTCATGTTATATTCTTGCAAAGAACTTTTCTACATTTTGCCCATATTCTGAGTTTTGTGAGGTTGAATTTAAAGGTTATGTACTAATAAATCTGGTGGAATGGATATTGTGGCTGACTTTTAGTCAACTTTACTGTGATAATCAAGATTGGAAAGCAAGGCAGATAGATTTGAGAGCTTGCAGTTTGGCCAGAAAAGTGAAAGTAAACCTGGGGCTAAAGAAGTTGTGGTTGTTAAAGACATTATAGCTACTAAAGAGATGCTAAGTACTTTGTGTGGAGACAATAGGAAAAATGACTTGAGGGCATCTCAGGAATTGACAAGAGTACATGCATTTCAGGCTCAAAGGGATAAATATAAAAATTCCTTTGAGAACTTGAAGGCACCCTGCTCACACAGGAGGACATAGTAAGTTTATTCACCATGCTCATCTGCCCGGGTACTCAGAGGCTGCTGCAGTCATGGTCCCAGGAGCCTTGACCACTGCTCAGGATGGTGGCAGACCTTGATGTCAACCACATGGTGCTGGTTCTCTGGGAATGCAGGATGTTGGACTTGGAGGGTCATGGAAGATTTCAAAGGAAGGGGACACCAGAAAATATATGGCAGGGTTAGCATCCCTGAGGACTATCGCTGAGGGGGTGATCCTCAAAGATGTGAAAAGGAAGCTGAAGGTGTAGTAGAGGCCTTTAAGACTAAGAGATGCCAGTAATGCAGCACATCTCCTGAGGAAAGATGCAAGTATTGAGTAGAGATAAGCCAAGAGAGAGAGGCTATGTGGGTTACAACAAACAACGCCAAGGGGCAGGGAAGCCCAAGCCCTATAGAGATCAAATCTCTCTGCCATGTACCCTAGATGCTGAATGTGCAGCTATAAGATTTGTTTGCCCACTTGAATTTAAATCTTGCTTTGGTCTCATCCCTTATTTTTATGCCCTATTTCTCTCTTTTTTTTTGGAATGGAAATGTTTACTCTGTGCCATTATATATTGGAATATATATATATATATATATATANTATATATATATATATATATATATAATTTTTTTTTCTTTATTGTTACAGGAGCTTACTAAGAGTTTGCCTTGAGTTTCAGATTAGGCTTTGGACTTGGATTTTTGGGCCATACCACAACTGTTAAGACTGCGAAGATTCTTAGAGATGGACTGATTACATTTTGCATTTTGAGATAGAAAAGGCTTTTGAGGGACAAGAGTGGAATTTTATGGTTTGGATATGAGGTGGTTCCTAATAAGCTCATGTGATAGACAATGAAGAAATGCTCAGAGATGAGGTGATTAGATTATGAAAGCTGTAACCCTAATCAGTGGATTAATCCATTTGGTGGTTTGATTATCTGAATGGATTACTGGGTGGAAACTATAGGCAGGAGGGGTGTGGCTAAAGCAAATAGGTCAACAGGGTGACCTACTTGGGGATTGTATATCTTGTCCCTGGCTCCTCATACAGTTTCTCTGCTTTCCAGCTGTCATGAACTGAGCAGCTTTCCTCTCCCACACCCTTCTGCCATGATGTTTTGCCTCATCTTGGGCCCAGAGCAATGGAGTCAGCTCAAAATAAACTTTTCCTCTTCTAAGTTGTTCTTGTTAGGTATTTTGGTCACAGTGACAAAAATCTAATACAGTTATTTATTATAAATAAGAATTGAGTAAACTACATCAGTGTTTCAACAACTTTGATAATATTTTATCATGTTTTACATGCTCCATGTAATTATTGGTAAATAGAAAAAAGGATTGAAAAATTACCGGGGCTGGGGATGTGGCTCAAGCGGTAGCGCGCTCGCCTGGCATGCGTGCGGCCCGGGTTCGATCCTCAGCACCACATACAAACAAAGATGTTGTGCCCGCCGAAAACTAAAAAATAAATATTAAAAAAAAAATTATCTCTCACTATCTCTCTCTGTCTCTCACTCTCTCTTAAAAAAAAAAAAAAGAAAAATTACCATTGGTTCATTTCCCAGAATTATCCATTAAAATTATTAAAAATTTTGGTAAAATTATTAAATATAATTTAGAAAAAGTTGTAATAATACAGTATATAGGACATTTGTATATTTGTGTGTAACATATTTCTTAGTTCTTGTTTTTGTCTTTAAAAAAATCACCATAATTTTTAATGACTGAAAATATTCCTCTGTATGAAACTGCTTGAGTATATTTAAAAGTATAAAGAAGCTGGAATTCAGCCAATCTTCTCTTTCCTTAAGACAGCAGTGAAAATACACCAGGTACAATTCACTGTGGAATGCTAGACTCATGGAGTTGGAAAGGACCTCCAAGGTCATGCATGAACATGAGAAGACTCAGAGGAATGCATGAATTTCGTTATCTTTTTCTCAGTAGTATAACCATTATAGCAACCAACTTTATTTGAGAACTACAGGTAATTAACCCTAGCTATCGCCATAACTCTTTCTGTATTTTGGATGATGGATGGCTGATTTTTAGCAAATGTACATTTATCCCAGATAGAATCCCAATTTGAAATTCTACTTAAGAAGCTCATGTTTGTGAACATTTTACATCGAAACAATTATTATGAAACAGTAAAAGAGGGGCCATGGATTATTTCTTATTAGGCTTTTCCTTCCAAGTGACGGACATTTGATTTCATACAAAATTTAAGTATAAAAGTATTTAATAACTTTATCAGTTTCTTTTCTTTTAATTCCAATAGAAATACTACCTGAAACTATTTTGAAAAATATGATACTGATTCTCTTTTATTCCACAAACTTGGTTAATAACTTTTTATGCCTCTTATATGGTTGGCTAAGAGAAAGAAAAAATAATAAAAACAATTTCCATACAACCTTAAGGAGTAGGTTCATTCTACTTCCTTGAAATCAGCCTGGTGTATAGGAATACAGGGTCAACGAGGATTTTACAAAAGAAAATCTTGGCTCTCTATGCACGGCAGTGATGTAAGTCATTATTAACGGAATCAATATTAAGTATCTTATTTTATAAATATTAACAAGTGATGTATAGATGTAAATGTATTAAATAACAATAATCTGCACAATCATACTATTTCTCAATAGTTCTAAATGTACCACATTTACTATCAGAACCAACTGGAGAAGTCTGGAATTTTTGTTTGTCCAATTCTTCACAAAGAAAGCTGATACAAATGTGAGGGGAGAGTTTTATATGTTTATATCTGTTTACATTTTTTATGAGGGGGAAGTGTTACTTTCCCAAATCTCAATCATCCGCTTTTCATGACTGAAAAGCAGATGATTGAGATTTGGGTCATATGAATATTTGGGTCATATGAATATTTCTAATTTTTCTTCAAAAGCATGAAATTTATTCAAGAATAGCAGTTATGAACTTTGTTCAATGGTTTTTAACAGTTTAACATCAAATTCAATGTTCAAGGTTGTATTTTTATTTATACTGTATCAGATGTGGAGAACAAATGGCTTCAGGTGACAGTTCGGCCTTACCCTGGGATTAGACCCAGGGGTGCTCTATCACTAAGTTATATCCCCAGCCCTTTTTATTTTTGAGACATGGTCTCATTAAGTTGTGGAGGCTGGTATGGCCTTTAGCCTTAACACTGGGTAGGAGAGCTTTCCTCTGTTAATTGCTATAATACCAGCCTGATATCTCATCTCCACCAAATAACTGTTTATTAGTCTAAGTAAATTGGGAATACGATTTTAACTCCTCAGACTGACTCCTTCTTCCTTTCTTCTTTCTCCTTAGTTTTCTTCCAGATTTTACAGTTGGTCTTCCTCTTTTTGTCTTCCTATATCCCCTCCTTGTTGAAGAAGCATTGCATGAAGATCAGCGATCCCCCGATATAAGAGATTCCCCAGCCTGTCGTTTTAAATGCTTAGTTTAGAGTCTGGAGCTTGTTGCAGCACTTCAACTCCATATTCCCCCAATTTAAATTTTCTTCCTTAAACTTTTTCCTCCTCCTGACTTCTCCATTTCTGTGAGCGGCCCTGCCACTTGTCTTGGAAGAGGCTTTTGAGATCACTGACTCTCTCGCCTCCTTTGCCCCTTCCATCCATTAGCCACCACGTGCTGCCTGCTCAGCTTCCATGATCTTTCCCACATCTGTCCCTTCTTTTCTTTGCCACAGCCCCAAGTCAACTGCATCAGGGGTTTCAGCAATGGCTGCATGTTACATCAGAGATCATGTGGCTCACTTTAGGGGGAAAAAAAAAAAAGGAATCAAATCCATTTTAGCTACCCATGCCAGACCAACTGAATCAGTAGCTTGAGTGAGGAACCTGGACTTAAGAATTTTTAAAATCTCCCCAGGGGAGTATAATGTGAAGACATGCTTGATTCCCTGAAATAGGTAATTTGCAACAAAAGCCTCACGTGTCTTCCTCACTTCCCGTCTCTCTCTCCAGTCTAATCCTTCCTCTGCATCTCTGCCATATTATTGGCTTTTTCTATGACACCACTCTGATAAGGGCAGCAACATGTTCAAATGGCTTCATTGTCTCTCCACTGTTGCCTTCAGGATAAATTCATGCTCTGTATCCTGGTCCTGAGTTCTTCTGGAACTTGGTCCCAACTTCCCAGATTACTTCATGGTAGAATTCTCTGTACACTATAAACATCTACTAAAATAAGCACACCTACTTGGTCTTAGTGAATGTCTGCTTATTCTGTTTCTCCTGTCTGAATGGAAATCCTTATTTTTTTTTTTTCTTTATGGTACCAGGGATTTAACCCAGAGATGCTTTATCACTGAGCCATATCCCCAGCCCTTTAAATTTAATTTTTTAATTTTTAGAGACAGGGTCTTGCTAAGCAGCTTAGGCCCTTGCTAAATTTCTGAGGTTGACTTTGAACTTGTGATCTTCCTCCCTCAGCTTCTGGAGCCACTGGAATTACTGGCATGTGCCACCCTGCCCAGCTGTGTTTCCCTAATCTTTGTGTGAGACTGAGGTTGTGTTCAGGTACAGGTCACAGGAGTCCCATGACTGCTTGTAAACTCTGGAATGAAAACTGATTTCTCTCTGATTCTCCTGCTTTCTCTCAGACACCAAGATGGTAGCCATAACTCCAAGTTTCACATCCTTGGTTAATCGTTTTCAAGCCAGGAAAAAGCAGTTTTTGTCCACCTCTTCCCTGCTCCATGACCCCCCAGGCCCTGTCTCCAAATCAGGAAGGAAACCCTTTCCGAATGTTTCTGGGAAGCTCTCCCTGCATACCATTGACCAGCACTGAATTAGAAGATCACATTTTGTATGTGTGTGCGTGGTGGGGTAGTGGGTGTGCGGTACTGAGGATCAGATCCAGAGTGCTCTCCCTCTGAACTATATACTCAATTCTTTTTATTTTTGAGACATGGTATTGCTAAGTTGTGGAGGCTAGCCTTAAACTTGCAATTCTCCTGCCCCAGCCTCCTGAGCTGCTGGGATTACAGGTGTACACCACCATGCCTGGCTCAGAGGACCACATTCTTTTTTCGAGGAAGGCTGAAAGATGAATATGGGGCATTGGCAGCCTCTAAACTGGGAGGTTGACTCTTCCAGGAAAGGAGAAGTGAATTGGGAGGGCAGATACTCTGGGGAGGCAACCAAACAGGTTCTCCCAAATTTTCTTTCTTGAAGTACAACACTCTGCTCCCAAAGTCCATTCAGATACCTCTCCAGGAATTCTCGCCACAGGGATACCAGGTAGAAGTTTTCTTTACGTTCCTATGGTACTTTTGTTTATATTTCCCATTGTTCATTGTGTGTTTGTGTTTTTTGTTGTTATCTGTGTTATTTCCCATATTTAATTATGATCTCCTTAGAGGCCAGGGCTGTGGCTCTTTGTAAATGTTGTAAGTTGAATAAGAATATTTTGTTCTCAGAATGGTATTCTGGCGTTTATTGCCCTCCTTTCATTTGTTTGCCTTGTGCCATTTCAAACTTGCTTTCAATATTCGTTTTAATGTGGCTATTCAGCCAGCAAAGGTCGAGTTATAGGGAGAGCAAAGACTCAGTCACTGCGTTCTCCCAAGCTATTTCTTTCTTTCCGGTCATTGGAGGGCAGTGGTCTCTCCTTCCCCACTTCTCCCAGCATCAGAACTGATGCTGGTGGTAATAAACTAGCTGTCACGTTCTGACCACCTTTATTATTCCTCACAAAATATTTGGGGTTCTCTGTTTAGAGTCCAAGGCCAGGCAGGCTGGAATGCATGCTGCCTGCAGGGCTAATGAGAAAAGTCCCACCAGGGGTGACTCACTCCCACTGGGCCCCTCCAGGGAGGGTCAGCCAGGCAGAGAAGGGTGCTACATCTTCACTCTGCTCAGGGGAGACACCAGCTTCAAAGACCTGGCTCCCACAGGAAAACAAATGGGAATCGGTGGGAGGGGGGGGGACACTGAGGCAATGCGGACTTATTAAAAGAACAGTAATAGCAATAATTTTCAAAGCGTTATTTATTTGAGAGTGAAAGGACAGGGTTTTCATTGGCCTGAAATGCCAGAGCTTGGTTGCTTTCAACCACCCCTGTGGTGACTGAGCAGAACCCACCTGGAGTGTTAGTTGGTAGCAGCTTTGGGGGCAGAGAGAAGTACTTTGGATCTTTGGTAAGCTTTGCCTAGTGTGCCCTGTGTTGAGCAAAAAGCCCCGGAAAATTGTAATTCTGCACTTGCTATTGCTTAAAGTCAAAGGGGAAAATGTGCTCTGGCTTCTCTCTCTCTCTCTCTCTCTCTCTCTCTCTCTCTCTCTCTCTGTGTGTGTGTGTGTGTGTGTGTGTGTGTGTGAAGTCTGTTTGAAAGTGCCACTTGGAAATGGAATTTTTCTGTCTTGGACTAGAGGCTTGCCTGGTGCAGCAAACACAGAGTAGTTAAACCAGATTTTGCTGGAGTGGGGAGGTGGCTATACTAGCCGTCTGGAAGAATTAAGTAAAGCAGTAGGGGGGCTGCCTGTTGCCCTGAAGGAGGGATGTGGTTTGTTGACAAATTTTAAACTATGGTGACTCAGTTAAGAGGAAATCAATTAGAAAACTTTAAATGATTTAATTGGCCGTTTGAATGCTGGGGCTCCAAAGCCATATGATTTCTTCTATGTCCTGTTAGAGGATGCAGAGGGACCTTCTCCACTTTAGCTTTCTTTTGAGCAGCAATTCTTTAAGGCCCTTTCCTTCCCCAGCTAGGCTAGCTCTGGTCCACATGATTGTTTCCTCTACAACATAAAGAGTGAAAGCCATGGGCCCTATGGTGTGAAGGCCAAGACCAAGGCCAAGACCAATGGAGTCAGCAAGATCCCAGGATTCATGCTTGGCTCTGGCTTAATTACAAGGATTCTGAAAAGGATAGGGCTTAGCTGGGAGAACTTGGGAACTCAGATGAACCAAAGGAATCTGTTGTATGAATAACCCAAATGCACACAGGATGAGGCCAATAATGGAAATGCTTTTGCAAAGTCACTAATCCAGCAAAGCAAAGCAAACCAGAATATGTTCACCCTTCAATAATGTCACTGAGTGATTAATGTGTATGAGGCTCTGGATTAAAAGATACATATTTTATCTAATTACATATCTGGATCAGCTCTTCGAGGTTGCTATGATTAGCTTTATTTTTCAGATGAGGAAACTGTGGTTTGGAAAGATTAAATTATGATTCTTGAAACTTAGTGTGCATCAGAACCACCTGGAAGGCTTGTGAAAACACAGATTGCCCAAATTCCTTCCAGCCTGACTGCCTTCCAACTGGGATATCATGTATTCCAACTTAGCTGAAATGTCAACTCTTCCTGGGTCCCCAGTCTGCCAGGCTTTTTGTACTGGAGCAACACCATCTGCTCTCCTGGTTCTCAAGCTTGCCCACTTACCCTGCAGGCCTGTGGCCAGGCCCAAGAATGTGCATTTCCTACGATTTCCCCAGCGATGCTAATGCTATTGGTTTAGGGATCACAATTTGTGAACCACTGCCTCAGAGTAAGGAAACCAAAAAAATCCTTCTTCATAATTCCTTTGAACCAGATCCTGCTGCTTAGCTTCTCCCAAGAGACTCAACTTTGTTTAAATACTCATTTAATTTGCTGTGTGCATGAGATGAATAAGATGAAGCTCTTTCTTCCAAGGTGTTCATAGGCTACAGCTTGGAGTGGGAGACAGAATCCGTAGTGTAAAAATTAATTTTGCTCAAGTATAATAAGTGCCTGTACAGAGTTCAGTGAGGGCAAAAAGAATAAAAAAAGAGAGAGTGAGCGGACAACCAGGTTTACTGGGAATAGAGGACATCTGAAGTCTCCCCAGGGGAAGGAAGACCTGGGCGAGAGAGGAGAGATGCAATGGACCAAAACTCAGAGAGGGTGGCCAACCCTTTTCCAAGTCCTCATTTGTTTTTGGTTTGGCCTGGTTTCTTTTGGCTCTGCTCATGGCCCTGTGGCTCTGGTTGGTGGTGCTTTCTATGTCTGCCCTGCAGTGTGCTGGTTCTCACTCCTCCACCACCTGGACACTTCAGACCCGTCCAGGGGACACTCAAGAGGAATGTGTGCCGAACCCCTTCCTCAGCAATTGTTTGGGGGATTGAAAGAGGCTCCACAAGGTTTACAACCAGTGAAAATTGTCGCCAGCTTCACAATTCTGGCCAACATGTCTATGCTTTGAAGTCTGGTTGCTGCCTTTTACAATTCTATTTTTAAAATGTATTAAAGATGTTTAAACGTGGCAGAGACTTCCAATAAAAGCCATGCTGCTTGAGAATCAGGATGCTGGTCTCAATTTAAAGTGCCTGTTAAATAATAGGATCCCCACGTAAAAGGGGTTGTGAAGGACTGACTGAATAGCTCTCATGGAAATCAAGCTCACTCACCAACGCCTCTGATAGGATTTCAGAGGTTAGCGTGTCCTATATCGAGACCCTGTTTATGTCATGAAAGTGCCTTTTAATATGAAGTGATGGAATTTTTGTTTGACTCAGTCACTAGCAAAAAAAAAAAAAGCATGAAACTAAAACAGGAAAAAGTCTCTAATAAAACATTTTGGCAAAAACTTTGGCTAAAAGCAAAGACTGATAGGTAGTTCCTTTCATTCTGCAAGTCATGGCTCCCTAAAGAGGAGTCTGGGATCATACTATACTTTCACAGAATCACAACTCTGAACATCATTTGGGGACCAATGTTTCTCAACAGTTGGTCTATTTTGTCTTGAGAAGTTTATTAGGCCCTTTAGGAGGCTGCTAAAAAGAAAAGACGTGGTTCCTGACCTGTGCGCTCCCCACCACTGCCCTCTCTCCATTGCTCAGAAGAGCATGATAGATTCCATTACACCCACTTTTCTTCATCTTTGTGACTATTATTCAGGTCCTCATCTATATGTCGCATACTGTAGGACGATTTATTCAACACCGATTTCCACATTCTTTTTTCAGTGTCTCCATATACTTTAGAATCTAGATTTTCTAGAAGCTTTAGAATCTCAGGCTCTCTGGAAGGCAAGAGTGGACACATGGCATAGTCTGACCCTTGGGATGTAAACCAAGGTTGTCTGAGGATTTCTGGGATGCTCCAGCTTTCCCCAAACAAGCCTGGATACTTCCTTCTTCCCATCTTTCCTTCTTTCAGCTGCCTGAAAGGCCATGTGCCTGCTGGATCTGTAACTGTCACCCTGAGACTCTAAGAGCAATGCCAAGAGAACTGCGGAGTCCGTGGCCCAGCCACGTTGACCTGTGGATCTGAGTGTCTCGACTGTTGACTTCTGACTTCTCCTTATGGAAGAAAACAAAACCCTCATTTGTTTAAGCTATTGTTGGTAAGTTCTTTATTATTCAAAGCCCTACATACTTTCTGAGTTGTTAGATGCACTCAGAGTAATTAAGTTACTTGCTTGAGCACATATAACTCGGAAATGGCAGAACCAGTATTAAATCTAATGGATATCAGGTTAACTCCAAAATTTGTCTCCACTGAATATTGGCTGTGAATCCCTTGCATAGTGTGGCAACTAGTTGGAACCTTGCGTGTTTTCCCTTTCTTTCATGAGGAGAGAGCTCCTGAAGTCTGCTGCAGCATAGCTGTCTTGGTGGGTGTGGGTGGTGGCTTTGTGGCATGACTCATTCAGGAAGGGTCCCTGAAAAGACCTCTCTCAATTATGTGTATCAGACAACTGGGACTTGGTTGCCCTGGGCAAAGAGTAATGGGCCCTTTCTGTGAATTGACAAGAGCAGCCCTCCAAATAACAACTTAGTGTGTAGGTCTGATTAATGTGGGAAAATGAGGAAATTTTCATAGACATGAAGAATCCTTCTGGGAAGAACCAGTGGCTGCCAACCCCACTACTCCCACAAGACCCTTTGGAGGTTTAACATCTTTAGATGCCTTTGCTGGACTCGAAATAAAGAAAAGTAAAGATCATCCAAAAGGGAATTCCTCACTAGGGAAAATAGTGAGGCTGGCTCAGCAGCAATACCTAGATTGACTTAGAGAAGTGTTGGCTCCGGAACAATGTGGACCTGCTTTCAGAATAACAGCTGTCACCCTGAGACTCTAAGAGCAATGCCAATATCAATATTCATTATATTTGAACCAACTTTCATTGTATTCATAAGCACAGATAAGGTCTGCGCACAAAGCTGAACCAGAAAGAGGACCACTGTACAGCCAAAAATGCCTCAGAGCATCGAGGGCCAGCAACAAGTCATTTGCAAACCAGGACATCTTGTGGCCGGGTTCTCTAATTTGCTCTCAAGCACACCCGGGCCTCTCTAGAATGAGGGAATACACGGACACTTAGATAATGGAGAAAGATAATCTTAAAAAGATCCTGGATTCTTGTTATTCTGATGAATGAGGAATCAAGAAATTTTAATTTGAAGAACATGAAAGGTGGTCAAATTTGTCTCCTGAATGGTAAAATAAAACCTGAAGTTGTTGTAAAAGAGCTACGTATACAAGTACTAGGGTTAATAAGACAAAAACCAAGGGAAAATGTTATAAATGAGATGATCAAGATGTGCTTAACCAGGATTGTTCTTAAAATGTAATAATCTATTTAGAATTAGAGTACACTCTGTCAACTAACTCATATTTCAAAGGCTCCCTTTATGTTAAATTTTTTCCTCAATGGGAGTCTCTGGAATAAATATATATATAAAAAAGAGAAGGGGTGGGTCATGGGGAAAGTCTGTGTTATGTTATTTTCATTCCATGTTATTCAACCTGACTTTATATGCCAATAAATATTCATACTGGCTAGAAGCACAGAAAGTATTAACCTCCCAGCATTGTGTAGGAAGGAAGCTTCAGCCCCAATACTAATGATGTTTGCATTATTTTATCAGTATCTGTTAGCCTTGGTCCACTCAGAATCACGGTTTTGAAGTCAACATCATTATTCTAAAAGTATACATTAAATAAAGAAGAGAGTGAAAGATGAGCAGCAGGGCAGATTTGATGGCTTCATTGGTGTTTGGCTTAATTGGCAATATTGATAAGATTAAATGTTTAGGATTCTAGAAACAGCAAAATATTTAGAGTTTCAGTTTTAAATCCATTCCAGACTTCTACAGAAAAAACACAAAACCCTCTACATTAAAAATTTCTAAAAGGCCTGAAGTTTTTTTTACTTCATGTAAGAGGCCTCATGAAAAATTTTAGCTCATCAGAATGCTTCCGGAATTGGGAAAGGAGGGATCTAAAGGGTTTGACTACTTATGAGATTATAACAGGCACTCTGCTAAACACTTCCTGTTTATTTTTTTAATCTCCACAGTAATCACACAAATTAGGTAGTATTAGTAGGTACTATTCATTAAAATTAATATTAATTGATGAGTCATAATTATATGAGGTACAATGTGATGTTCTGATATACATACACAGTACAAAATGATTAAATCAAGCGCTAATTGATATATCCATCACCTTGCTTACTTGTGATTTTTTTTATGGTGAAACATTTGAAATTTACTTAGTTATTTTGAGATATAGAACATATTATTATGGACTATAGATTGACCTCATTGTACATTAAACCTCAAAACTTATTCCTTCTGCCTATTCGAAACTTGGGATCTTGGATCAATAACCCCTTCACTGCTCCAACCTCAGGCAACTATCATTCTATTAGCGTCCACATGGAAGTGCGATCATGTGATCTTTTTCTTTCGGTGCCTGGATTACTTCACTCAGCATCATGTCTTCCAGATTCATCCATGTTGTTTTACACATCAGGATTTTCCCCCTTTCACAGCTGTATAGTATTCCATGGGTTCGAATGACACATTTTCTTTAACCAGTCATCCAATGAATAAAGCCACAGCAGATATGAAAGTTCTATATGTTACTGAATTAATTTTCTCATGTTTTCCTGAGGACTTTTGTGTCTATACTCATAATGAATTTTGGTCTATAGTTTCTGTTTCTTGTGATGTGTTTTTTAGATATCCCTTGATATTTTGATTTCACTTCCTTTGTGTATACATCCATAGGGAGATTGTGGATGGCAAGGGTAGTTCTATTTTTAGTTTTCTGAGAAAATTTCATACTGTTTTGTTAGAGTCTGTAAACAAGTCAGGATGGCGCCTGGCATTTTTGCCAGAGAATTGTTAGAGTCTGTAAACAAGTCTGGATGGTGCCTGGCAAAATGCCAGAGGGAGTGGTTTGTGAAGTAATGCCAGTGAGCCATTAAGTGTGGAGATTTCTTATTGGTTGACTGATGTATCTAGTTTACGCTAATTAGATAAGCTGTGTGGAATGTATAAATACCGCTCCTGTCCTGCAATAAACGGCTTCCACTCCTACTGTATCAATGTACACAAGTTGTTTGTCACCCCCCGGCTAGTTTGCTGCAGCCGGACTGCGGCACTGTTTTCCTTAATGGCTTATTTATTCCCATTTTACAGATGAAGAAACTGAACCATGGATTCATGAATTGCTCCAAGTTCTACAACCTATAAGAATCAAAGTCAGGGTTACATTCTGATTGCCCTTGTGAAAGTGCCTGTTTAAGTTGTACCCCCGACCCCCACCACCTTTACTTCCCCATATCTTTCTTCCTCCTTCCAGATGTTTCTCAATGGGAATTAAGGAATTGTCCACAATTCACACATTTAAGGCTAAGGCTCAATCAGAAAGCATAATTTTCAGGCATACATAGTTTTCCTGACATTGCTATTATAGGGTCTCAAAGGAAATATCTGCTGAAATTGTAATGGTTGGCCTTTGTCATGTGATGGGAAATCTATATCCATCTCTACCACTATTATAGTTTCCTCGAAGCCAGGTGCCTTATTAATTTTGAATCTCCCTAGGATCTGACAGAATATGCTAGGCCTTACTAGAAGACATTGAAAAATGTGTTGGTTAAATGATTGATACGTAGTATAGACAAAGTGGGAAACTAAACTTATTTATGTTAGCCAGAGCCATTCTCAGGCTATAGGTCAGAGCTAAATTCTGGGAGCCTTGGCTGCCGGCAGCCATACCAATGGCTGCTGCTATGTTCTTGTGATGGGAAGCGTGCCGTATTTTAATCTTGATTTGTATCAAATGTAAGTGCAAATTTGAAATTATCTGAAGAGAGTGTGTACCACTACAAAATTAATTTTCCTCAATTGTAGTCCCATAGTGAGCACTCTGGCTTAAGTAGTCATATTAATTTTCTATTCCTACCATAACAAATTTATTTTATGTGCATAGAATTACAGAAATGTGGTATTTATTGGCTGACATTTCACTTAGAATAACATTTTCAAGATTCATTCAAATTATACCACATATTAATAGTTCATTCTTTTTAGAACTGAGTAATATTCCATTATATGGATATACCACATTTTGTTTATTCATTCATTAGTTGAATATTTGGGATTTTTCTACTTTTTTGATTGTTATGAAAGATGCTGCTTAGAACATTTGTGTACATATTTTTATATAAACATTTTTATAAGTTTCTTGAGTATACACTTAAGAATGGAATTGATGAGTCAAATGGTAACTCTATATTTAACTTTTTGAAATTGCCAACTGTTTCCCACAGTAGCAACACGATTTCATCCTCATTAGTAATGTAGGAGGGTTACAATTCCCCACATCCTCTCTCATATTTGCTTTTGTCTGGGTTTTAATTATGGCTGTTCTAGAAGATATGAAGTGGTATCTCATGGTGGTTTGGGTTTGTATTTCCCTAGTGACTAATGATGTTTGAGTATCTTTTCAAGTGCTCATTGCCTTTGAAGCAGAAAATTTTTAATTTTAAGTCAAAATTGACCTATTCTTTTCTTTTGTTGCTTGTATCTGAAGTGTCATATATAAGAAACTATTGTCTAATCCAAGGTCATGAAGAATTATACCTGTTTTTTGTTCTAAGAATGTTATAGATTTTTACTCTTCCATTTAGGTGTTTAATCCATTTTAATATTTATATATGGTATGAGACAGAGTTCAACTGTTTTCTTTTTCTTTTTTTCTTTTTGCATGTGCATAAAGTTTAAGTCCATAAGTATATTCTGGACTCTCAATTCTAGGCCTTGAGCTTTGTCTATCCTTATGCCATTATTATACAGTCTTGATTGCTGGTAAATTTGGAAGTCAGGAATTGTGATACCTTGATTTTGTTCTTTTTTTGTGATTGTTTTGGCTATCCTGGGTCTCCTGCATTTCCATGTGAATTTTAGGATCAGTTTCTAAATTTATGCCAAAAAATGGCAGCTAGAATTTTAATAGAGATTGCATTGAATCTATGGATCAAATGGGGAGTATTGTGTTTCCAACATTGTTCAAATCCATGAATGTGGATTCAATTTTTTAGGTCTTATTTAATTTTTTTCAATGATATCTTACAGTGTTTAAGTCTTGATTCATTTTAAAAAATATATTTCTAACTATTATATTCTGTTTGATGCTATTATTAAATTATTTTCTTCATTTAATTTTTTGATTGTTCATTATTGGCAAATGGAAATAAGTATTTTTTGCATAGTTATCTTGCATTCTATAACCTTGATGAACTTGTTTATTAACTATAACAGTTTTATTGATTTCTTGGAATTTTCTCTATACAAGATCATGTCATTTGCAAATAGAGATGGTACTTCTTCCTTTCTAATCTGAATGCCTTTTAATTCCTTTTCTTGCCTAACTGCCCTTCCATATTAAATGCAAGTGGCAATAGTGGACATCCTTTTTGTGTTATTGACATAAATGAGAAAACATTTCATCTTTCTTCCTTAAGTATGCTGATAGCTGTGGGGTTTTGTAGATACATTTTGTCATTTTTGAGAAATTTCCCTTCTATTACTAGATTATTGAGTGTTTTTATTATGAAGGGTGTTAGATTTTGTCAAATGTGTTTTGTATGTGTATTGGGATTATCCTATGGGCTTTAACCTTTTTCTACTAATATAGTGTGTTACATTGATTGATTTTTAATATTGAACCAACCTTGCATTCCTGGTATAACTCACACTTGGTCATGATGTACATTCCTTTTTATATGTTACTGAATTAATTTGCTAGCATTTTCTTGCCGACTTTTGTGTCTTTATTCATAATGGATTTTGGTCTGTAGTTTCTGTTTCTTGTGTGGTGTTTTTCTGGGCTCATAAAATGAGTTTTGAGAAGCATTTTTATTCCTCTATTTCTCTAAGAGTTTGTAAAAAAAATGTGTTTATTCTTTAATATTTGGTAGAATTCTCCAGGGAAGCCTTTTGTTCCAGGATTTTCTTTTTGGGAAGATTTTGGATTGCTAATTAAATTTTATTCTTTATTATGAGTTTCTTCAGATTTTCTATTCATTCTTGAATTCATTTGGTTAGTTTTTGTCTTTCCAGGAATTTATCCACTTCACTAGGTTACTTATGTTGTTAGTGTATAATTGTTCATAGTATTCCCTTATAACCTTTTTATTTCTCTAATGTCAGTAGTAGTGTTTCCTCAAATGAGGAACAAAATTCCTGGTTTTATTAATTTAAGCATTCTCCATTTTTTCTTGGTTAATATCTTTTCCAAGAAACAACTTTTGTTTTCATTGACTCTCTTTTGATTTCTATTCTTTAATTCAATTGTTTTTGTTATAATTGCTAAATTGCTTAAGGCTTTGCTAAATTACTGAGGCTGGCCTCAAACTTGTCTCCTGCCTCAGCCTCCTTAGCTACTGGTTTTACAGGGGAAGAATTTTTTTAGCCATTATTTCCTCATATAGTCTTGCTACCCTTTTTCTCTGCCATCATTTGGTACTCTCATCATGTACATGTCTCTGAGACTATTCACTTTTCTTTCTGTTCTTCACACTACATAATCTTCACTGATTTACTTTTAGGTTTGCTAATTCTTTCTGATGTCTGCTCAAATCTGGTCTTGAGAACTTCAAGTGAATTTTTCATTTCAGTTGGTATTTTTGAACTTGGAATTTCTGTTTTGTACCTTTTAATAATTTCTACTTCTTTATTAATATTCTGTATCTAGTGAGACATGATTATTATATTTTTCTTTAGTTCTTAGGGTGTGACTTTCTTTAGTTCATTTAATATATTTAAAACACCTGATTAAAAGGTTTTTTTTTTCCTAGTAAGTCCTAAACCTGCATTTCCTCAAGGAAGTTTCTATTGATTGGGGTTTTTGTATTTTGTTTTGTTCTATTTTTGTTGATGTAGTTGTTTACTGTGTATAGTCATACTTTTTTTTTGCATGTCTTAAAATTTTTTAATATTGGACATTTTAAAAACAATAATGTAGCAACTCTACAAATCAGATTTTACCCTCTATCCAAGGCCCGTTGATGTTACTATGTATTATAGTTGTTCTTCTCTGTTTAGTAACATCTGAACTAATTCTCTAAAGTCTGTATTATTTGTTATGTGTGATAGTTGAAATCTGCTTGTTTAGCTCAGTGGTCAGCTAATTACAACAAGTTTTACAATCTTTGCTAAGAGACTCTAAGTATATTTGTGAGCACATCTTCAACACTAAGGTAGGCAGTTGACAAACTCTGCCTTAGCCTTCACTTCCTGCTTCTATAGATCTTGATGGTAGCTAGGTATAAAAGGTTAGAGTCTTCTCAGGTCATTCCTGAGCATGTGCACAGTCCTATACGTACATGGACTTAATGATTCCCAGGAATATATTAGAACATTGAAACCCCTATTTGCAATTCATTTCACAGTTTTTCCTTTTAAGCTTTTTGGGCAGTCTATTATTTCTATCAAGTGTAAAACACTTCTTAAGCACTATAAAGCTAAACACTTGCCTGTAACCATTTTCAATAGTCATCTTCAGTGAACATACTTTGCACTTGGAAAAACTCTGATTCAGGTTAAATAAAGACAATCTTATATCAAGGAAGACATTTGGCATTTGTTTTTTAAGGATTGGCTAGCTTCCCTTAGCATAATCTGCTCTAATGCCATCCATTTTCCTGAAAATTCCATGATTTTGTCATTTTTTAGTGCTGCATAATACTCCATTGTGTATAAATGCCACATTTTTTTTTATCCATTCATCTATTGAAGGGCATCTAGGTTGGTTCCACAGTCTAGCTATTGTGAATTGTGCTGCTATGATCATTGATGTGGCAGTATCCCTATAGTACGCTCTTTTAAGATCCTCAGGGAATAGTCCGAGAAGGGCGATAGCTGGGTCAAATGGTGGATCCATTCCCAGCTTTCCCAGGAATCTCCATACTGCTTTCCAAATTGGCCTCACCAATTTGCAGTGCCACCAGCAGTGTACAAGTGTACCCTTTTCCCCACATCCTCG
>NW_026000037.1:61462599-61492525 GCF_001458135.2 Marmota marmota marmota
TTACACACCTGTTGCGCTGGTTTCAATGCAGTTATCTCCTCCGCCCGTGACGCCATTTCTCTGCCATGGTGGTATCCCTTGCAAATGGTGACCGTTTGTTCCCTTTGCTGGGTGACCAATGCAATGGGTGGGTCCTGACTGTCTCTCCCAATCCCCGTTTCAGTCCTGTGGCCACTGCCTATGAAGGCTCGGTTGGCTTTTACCTCTGTAAGTTCCTAAGGGCCGGCCAATTATTTCAGCGGGATCGTTAGTGCTGAGTCACACAAAGCAGGCGAACCGGAGCTTAATTGCCTCCGATTCGGGCTCTGTGTGTGTGTTCTGAGGGGCCCAGCCTGTACACCCCAGATCCACGTCAGCTCAGCATTGCCTAGTGATCCTGAGCAAACAGCATTTAGACAGTTTACGGCTCCCTATGCCCGCGCAGTTGAAGATGTCAGAGACTTGATCTCTCTGCGCCTGCCACCATGTTACATCTCCTCAATGATATTCATGTTGCCCTTACAGCTTCCTGGTATAAGCAAGTTCTTGGGATTATACAAACTGCTGCTTCTGTTTCCAGTCCAGATTTCTAGAAATGAAACCCTGCCGCCATCGCCTCCGTCTCTGGGCTGCGCTCGGGAGCGCCGCGCTTGTCTGCGACCGTAGCAGAGCCGCCCTGGCCTCCGCAGCTCTTCCCCCCAACTTCTCATAGTGAGAATAACTCTGCTTTCTCTGGGAATCTAAACTCCTTAGTGTGTCTGTCTTCTTATTATCTATGCACATTCAAACTTAAATTCTCCATATGGACATGACTCCCAAGGAAATTCCATGTGGGAAAACTTCTAGAATTTTTTAAGAGTAAACTCGGATCTCTGAAAAAAAAATGTTTGTAATTTTGGGGGTAAATTTTAAAATTATGAGCTTCACTAGCTGTAGGGTTTAAATATTTTCTCAACTAGTAGATATGAAAATTAAAAAGACCATTCAGAATGAATGTTGGACATAAGGCTAGAAGAGGGATCTGCCATGCCAGGCAGCCATTCTTTGGTTGCTGGCTCATGGGGAGTTTCGAGGAGTCATGGGGGTGGAGAGGCCAGAGAAGCAGATGTGGGGGAGAGGTAGGGATGCACTTGGTGCTCAAAGCAGTGGCTGTTTGCCAAAATGGAAGTTATGTCAGTGTATTAACAGCTGGTGTGCTAGTAGCTGAGCATCAGCCTTCAGCCCTGGAGTCTAATCACTGTGCGGATGGGGAGTACACTCCTTTGCTCACTGAGGTCTTCTTAGGATCTACCAAAGTTTCAGTCTTATATTAAACACATTATATGTATGAACTAAATAAATAAATGGGCAATGAATAAATATACACATAAGGACATGCCTAACCCAAATGGGAGTGCATATCAGTAAAACAGCATTATGATACGTGCCCTTCTTTTAATTTCATAGAGAGAACCATGAGAAGACAGGGCAGGGTATGGTGACACATATCTGTAATCTCAGCTACACAGGAGGCTGAGGCAGGAGGATCACAAATTTGAGGCCATGTCTCAAAATAAAATAAAATTTAAAAAGGGGCTGAGGATGCAGCTTGCTTGCCTAGAATGTGCAAGGTCCTTTGTTCAATTCTCATACCCACCAAAATAAAAAACAAAACAAAACAAAACAAAAACCCACATACATATTGTTGACACAGTACCTGGCACCCTGTGAGAACCAATGCTTTCAATAATAGCAACAATGACAGTCACGGTCATATCTTTTGGAGTCACTATTTTACTTTTCAGCCAGAGTTCTAAGCAAGGCAATTCTAAAAATTGCAATTCATCTTTTTCTAGAAAATATTCCCAATGCCTTCTGATGAACTGAAGAGTGAACCAAAGGTAGGTAAATGTTCCTTTCAGGTGTCACCTACTTTATACCTAGTCCTCTGCTCTGCTCACTGCCACCTCCAGTCCCCATGCAAATAATACAGTTAATATGCAACTATGGGAAGCTCCCCAAGGTGCAGGCAAACACACCACCAAAGAAATTTCTTGAACGGTTGCATGCTGGCCTTGGAGGATGGGCTTCTGTGTGCTCATTCTCAGCACTCCCCATTCTCCTACAGTCTTCCTGGCCCGGATGGGCAATCATCACACTTCATTGTCCAGTACCATCATTACAATATTGTTATCATCTGAGCTGGAGTCTGACACTTTCTCTAAGACCTTTCAAATAACCCCTTTACTAGACTTCAGTACCAAACCATTCAGGGCAAATCTCTGCTTTGTGCTTGTCAGCCTTAATAGACTGGATGTCACTTGAGCCTGTAAAAAGTGCCTGCTCCTCAGCTGTCAGTCAGTCCTGGTGGTGTCAGCGAGAGCGTGGCTGGAGCTGGCTGGATTAGAGGGTAGTTACCATAGCTGTCAGATTACTGACAGCCTGACACCCACACTCCCAACTTCCTCTTACTCTATTTGGTTTCTATTGAGCTCTCTGGACCTGTCTTAAGGTGGATCTCTCTGTTGGAAACAAATCATAATTTGGCTAGCATCATCAGAAGTTCTAAGTTTTTAGAAAGCCCCTTACTTTGAGCAGCTTTTATATTTTAGTGAATATGTTTAACTTCATTTCAGCAATAGGGCTACCTCCCCACACTTTCCAAGTTTATGGAAACCGTGTGCAGGTGTATATGCATGTGATTTCAGTTTCAGTGTCCTAATTATTTAAGGATATGTAAGTCTCACCAGAAATGTTTTCCTTTGCCTCTTTCTCATCTATGGGATTTCTTCCTCCTTTTGATCATACCTTTGCTCTGGCCCTTTGTGTTAAATGGGAGACTCGGTTTTGAGAGTGTGTGCATGGGCCTGTGTGTGTGCACACTTGTGTGCTGGTAGGTGTATATGCAGAACTGTTGAATGTTTGTGGACATACATTCATACCTATTGGAAGGAAGTCAGCTAACAGCCCAGGCAGGAAGAACAAATTGGCAACTGTCCAAACCATGCCTTAGTTAACATTCACCTTCAACACAGCCAATTAGTGAATGAAGTTCACTCCCTCCTTCCGGCTCTCCCTCTCCCTGGTTTTCATTCACCCTTGTACTCCCTCCTCTCCCTTTTCCTCCTTTCCTCCTTTTCCGATTTATTAAAGGTTCACTATCTGGCAGTCCCCAGACTGGACACCAGGCAAACAAATGAACGTAATGACACCCTGTACACAAATTCACAGTTGCCTGCTCACATTCCTCAGGTATGTTTGAAATTTACAAGCTTTTATTTCTGACAAGGGAGCTGAGCTTAATTAACACTTTCATTTACTTAGCTAATAGTCAAGGCTGATTTGCTTTTATTAAACCAGGCTTTGGGACCAGAAATGCAACTTTTGTACAATCTTAAATTTGCTTACTATTCTAACCTGCTACGGAATTAAACTTGAGTCTGCATTCTGGGCACGGCCTTCAGCCCACACAGGCACATGCATGTTTAGTGCTGTGTTGCTACAGGGGAGAGAAAGCACCAGGCTTTCAGAAATGTACTTGCATCCTGGGAAAGTCATTGCATCTATTTCGCTAAACTACAGTTATCATGTCTCTAAATTGGAGATAATGATATTTATCTACTAACTTCATAGGTTTGGTCTACAGTCCAAATGTGACTGGATACACATGCACACATACACATACATATATGTGTGTGTATGTATACATGCACACACACATTACAAAGTGGAAAATGTCACAAATACAAATTGTGATCATCAGTAGGACTCTATATGGTTATATATAATTTGAGATAATCACTTGATTATTTACCCTATTTTACTTATTCCTGTTTTCTTGGCCATACATGCTTTGCTTTGGCTTAGCACATAACTACATAGCTGAAAAAAAAATGCCCCACAATAAAATAAAAGATTACATTTTGATTAAACTTATGAACTCACAGTCAGGTTAGGAGCCTTTAGTGGTCTTCCCTGGTCCTCATTATGCCTATAAGAATGTGTGGCTTTTTAAGATCTTTGTTGTTTTTCTATAAGCCCAACAAAATAGTTTAAATTAAAAGGAGTCAGTATCTATCTCAATTTCTGGGTAGTTATGAATTCCTTATAATTCCAGAAACTTGACAAAATAAAGGTCAAACCAGAGACAGAAAAATATGTTGTGAACATACTGGAAAAGGTGGGGGGCCAGAGAGGAGATATAAGAACTTTATGTTTTCAGTGCCAAAGCCAAAGACATATTTTTTTCCTGAATTTCCTCCCCATTCCAAAAAAATTCTTTTTTAAATAAAAAGACCCTTATATTCCACCCAATTAAATGTTGGAAAACAGCCCTTCAATATTATTTACAAGCATTTAAAGGTTTTAAATTCAACCAGCTCCCCCACACTCTCCCTTGCTCGAACACACATTCTTTATTCTGTGCGCCGCTGAGGCTGTCTACTCAGTACCACAATAACCAGAGGTTCAATTACTCAACTAATTTGGTGAAAGCATCACATCTAACAAATAATAAGTGGGTTGTGAAAATGTTTATTTGCAAACCAAGTGATCTGACCACAGTTTTGCTGGACTTCCTAGGCAAGGATTCCATTCTGCATCAGCAATAGAAATGCTTTTTCAAAATTGACTCTTTCCTGAGCTCCACTTTGAATGAAGGCCTGCATTTTGCAAGGAGACCGTCATAGGTAAGGGATTCTGTGGCCCTAGTTCCGAGAAAGGGGAGAGGTAAAAACCTCCCCCTATAGCTTTACACCACAATTAGCTAAGGAAATAGACTGGTCATCTTAAAATAAAAACACCTATCTTATTTTTAACCATAAAGTAATAAGGATGTTCTTCCTACCCCCTTTTCAAGTCTACCTTGGCCTAAATTGCAAAATGCAAAACCTCTGAAACCATTCCTGTGGATGGTACAGGCAGGGTGACTTTGAAATACAGCAAGTATTCTTGGGTTCATATACTAATTCTTGAGCCTCAATTTTCTCATCTATAAGACAATTAAAATCATAAGGTTTAAATGGGATAATTTATAAATTTGGCATGGTGCCTGGTACAAAGTATGTGCCTAATGAATAGTAGTTATTGTTATTACTCTTCCTTCTGCTTGCACCCTTCTCAAACTCAGACCTAAGCTCTGAGTTTGTGAAAAGATGTTAGTCTTCTTCCTACCTTTCCCTATGTGATGGTATATTCTCACTCATCCATCCATTCATCCATCCTGGCATTTATTCATTCATTCATGTAATAAATATTTAAGGGTCTACTCTGTTTCAGGCAAGGCCAGGTGAAGAGCTGCAAGATGAACATGATGTGCTCTCCAGGATTCCCAGCCAAGTGGAGTAGACAGATATGTTAACATTCATAGGGGTGTAATTAGATCTACAACACAAATATAAAAATGAGATGCTGGGAAGCAGCATCTTCTTCTGTTAGAAATGTCAGGAAAGGTGTCTGAGAAAAGAAGAACTTTGAGCTGAGTTTGGCAGAACATTTAATGCATATGCAAAGACTCAGGTGTGACTATAGCAGGGGCAGTGGGAAAACCACAGTCCACAGGGATGTAAGGGATGGTCACAGGCAGGTCCAGAAATGGGCTGGGGTCCACTCAAGAGAGCCTTGTACTCTAAGCTTTCCTCAAAATTTATGGATCTGTGGAATATTTCAAGAAAGAGAATAACAGGATCAGCTTTGCATTCTAGAAAGGTCACTCTGAAGGATGAGGGATATTCTTGAATCAGGAATTAGCCCAAAAGGTAGATATAATAAAGGCTTGAGTAAGACAGAGAAAGAGAGGGAATGGCATGGAGAGGTAAGGAGGAGGACACAACAGGTTTCCTGACAGTGTGGCTTTGGGACCTAAGGAGAGCTGGGCTCCAGGGTGGTTTCCGGTTTCCGACTCAAGTGACCCAAGTGGAACGTGGAGTCATCAATGAGTTGGCAAGAACAAAGTGGGACCTGACTTAGAAGAAGCTCCTAAAGGGAAAGAAGGGCTGGGACACGGGACAGATGGGTATATAGTTTGAGGCAAGTCAAATAGGAGATGAGACATTTAGTGAAAATGTTCAGTAAAAATGTGGAGCCCAGGTGAGGCCTGAAGAAGAGTTGGATGTCCAGAGTGGCTCAATGGGTAGAGTCATAGGGGGATGAGGCTGTACAGGAGATGGCAGCTGAGAAAGGTTCTAGATAAGGAGATGGAGCCCCTGAAATTCCAGCACAAGAACAAAGAGCCCAAGAGGCAACTGGGGAAGCAGAGTGGGTCCTGGGAGAGTGAAGGGGGTGGGTATTTGAACATGGTGGCAAAACGCAAGGGTGGCAATTGTTACTTCTGAGAGAAGTCAAGTAAGCTGAGGGCCCTTCAGAAGAGAGGATTACCAGCAACCCCAGTGGCAGGAGTTCAGTCACTCCTGTGGGATAACAGGATGATAGGAGGAGGGTTAGAGAATGGAGGAGAGAGTTTCTAAGTTTATGGGGTGGAGTGAGAGGACTAGCTGTGAGTGAGAGGTGGAGGATTATAGGGTTATCAGGTTCACACTTTAGGGCTCAAGTCACACCTCTTGGCATGCTGCTTTATTTTCCTTACCACATCCTTGATTGTGGCTTGTAAATCTTGAAGCCTGCTCCTTTAGCCCTCTCAGACACTCGGTTCAAAAATATGTAATGAATTGAAAGAATTAGCATTTGTCATCTCCAAGAATCCCAGGTGGCTTGAAAAAGTCCTGAGTAGCTTCAGTTACAGGTTTTTTGTTCTGAAACCTCTGCTTTCAAACTGATTGCATCACTGCCTCCTGGAACACCTGACAGGTAGGATCCCCCCCTTGCCTAACCCTGCTTCCTTTCTCTCAGCAGGCAGAGTGACGAGCTGCCTGCAGCCGGCAGCTGAGGCACCCAGAGACCTGGTGTCTCTGAACAGCTCCGAGCGCTGCCTGCTCTGAGCTAGCCAGCTCCTGCCTGGGCTGAGCAGCGAGAGAGAAAGACATCTGTGATATCTGATGACAATCATCTCTGATTAGAGTGTCACCACATAGCACAGGCGAGCCGGGGCCACAGCTAATTAGCTATGTGAGGCCAGCACTGTTTACTGTAACTGTACTAACAAGTTGCAGCTTTTTCTATTGCTGAAGAGTCATTGCACAAATGCCAGCCAGGAACCCTTCACTCCAACAGTTTAGGGACAGACTTGCTACCTCCTTACTGCACCAATACCAGGAAACATTAATACCTTTGTGCCAAGAACCTCTTCAAGTCCATGTTTCCTCCTTCTGCATACCGTCACCTCAAGTCATAATAGTAGAATAAGTTGCTTTATTGAATCTGAAATTATTCTAAATGGGCTTGCACTTTTAAATGGATACCTCTTTTTCTTTTTTAGCACCCCTTGGGCTATGTCAAGGAATCAGCTAACTCTGGGAAATACAGCTAAGATGGCTTTGTCATTTGAGCTAAAGTGTGACAGGAGCAGATGGAAAGACCAGAAGCTTAATGGGAATTAAAGGCATGCACTCTACTTTATCCCATTCATGTTTGATATATTTGATCTATTGTTCATAAACATATTACCTTTAAGGATATAGTTCCGATTTTTTGCTATAAAACCCATTGAAATCAGTTTCAAGATATTTTTTCTAAGGCTTTTTCAACATAAGAGAAAATTTCCTTGTAAGTTCTCTTATACCCATAGAAGAAGCATTTCTCTATAACTTCAAAAAATGATATGCTATCTTGCAGCTTCTATATCTTTTAGAAATAAATGCTTCTAACTCAGGACCCTTGAATTGGAAACATTGTGTGTATAATACTGATGAAACTCATGTAACTATTTGAGCTTGATTTCAGGATACTTTTATATTTTGGCCATTGAGAAAACTTTGGAGAATTTTACAAAGTCAGTGAAAATTAGTAACATCTTCCTTGGAATTACTACTACCAGAAGCCTAAACCTTCACAAATTGACTCATTTGTTCGTCTGAGAAATCTACCAACTTATCTTCCCAAGTTCCCAATCTAAGGACTTCAAATATTTTGCCGAATTCCTACTTTCCTTCCCTGAGCCAAAACTAGTTGCTCAGAAACTTTCAGAAAACAGAATGCCAAAATAATTCTGAAAGTCCATATGTTGTCATATACAAGTATAGGACTTTTTACGGACACAAAAAACTGATATTTTATTTTCCAGAGAAAACCATGGACTAAACGTCTTGGAAATACACACAGTGTTCCTAGCACCAGTGCATAAAGTAGAAGCTCTGGAAATGTAAATACTTTCAATAAAGCCCACTGTGGGTGCGTTATTTCATTTCAGTACTGTTTAAAATTAATTTATCATTGAAAGCACATTTTAGAGTGAGTTTCCATAAATCTCCATATTTAGAAATTCAAAAGTGTCTTTAGCATGCTCATTCACTTTGTTACTTTCATAATTTACAACAAGCAAAGTTTCTTTTCTTAATGAAAGTGGTATTTTTAGGGATTTTTTTTGCTTTAACTTTAAACAAAATTCCCTCTCCAGGTGGAAGGTTGATTACCAATCTTTGGTCTGGAGGTAAGTTTTACAGCTGTTTTAAACCCATGAAAGTGGGTCTTATATTGGAAGTGCTGACACAGCCCTATCCACCATGTATCGGCATGAACTATACCGCTGTAATAAGCAGTTATTATGTATGTGTAAAAATAATGAGAGGCCGTGTCTGAAGAGAGTTAATGTAAAATGCTAAGCAATTATAGTTGGTTACACAGTATAGGTTAATATTCCTTCATATAGCTGCACTTTTTTTTTCTTCTTTTGTCCTCCAGAACTCCTAATGAAAATTTTGAGACCTGACTGTAATGATAAGCAGCCATTCACACGTCCTTTGTGTCAAGGCTGCTGCATTAGCGGCTCCCCTTCATATAACATTTTGCATAGCCTAAAGCATCTATTAAAATCCTTTGTAAAATTCATGAAACAAAAGTGGTGGGTTGAGTCTAGGGGGAGAGAAAGTAAGCTGCTTATTAGCAAAAAGTCAAAAACACAGGGCCAATTACAGATCTGAACAAGAAGGGCTAAGGAACAGCGCAGGGAGTAATTCTTTCTTCAGCCCAATGGGCTCAAGCGCGGGGCAGGTTGGATGGAAATAGCGCAACAGTCTGAGCAGTAATTAAACAGAAATGTTTGGAGTTAGAAACAGCTCTATAACGACGGAAGGAAATGCTCAACTCCAACTATTGTCTGGCTTCACCAAGATGCTAAATTGGAAGGATTTAGGGGTTGCTCCCTAAAGGAGAGATGGGGGGTAGTGCAGAGGAGTGGGGGCTCAGGAGATATGTAAAGAATCCGTTCGGTCTTTCAAATGTTATAAATTAGATTTAAAAGAGAGAGCGAGAGAGAGACCCGGAGAGAGAGAAAGAGGGAGAGCCTTCCTACCGAACCAGCAACATAAAACTGAATAAACCACAATAAGATTGCCCTTTTTCTGTTATAAACTTGGCATTAAGCTTGTCATGTTCAATGACAGCCTACTAGGCCTCATGCTTTACCCTTTGGAATTTGAAAGATTGGCAGGTGTCATGATTTCCTTAACATAAAAGACCTTGCAGATAATGTTCACCATGCACATTTATACTTTCCTAACTCCACTTTCCTCCTCCCCGGCATCATCGGGTGAGCTTTCTACTCAGGCTGTGGGTGCTGGGGCTGCCCGGAAGTATATCTGGCCTGAGGACAATGTTTACTGCCAAAGGAGCTTGCGGCAGAGGCTGTACTTTTATGATTCTCCTTAGCAGTCTAAACATGCCCCACATTTACAATAATGAGCTGCTTTGTAGAGAGCAGAGCTCTGAGAGCATTGTTACTTCTCTTTGAAATGTTGAATGCAACCAGAATGGCTCTCCTCTGACTTAAGGCTAGAAATAGGGTCCCATTTAAACAATAATCCCCTCTCTTTGCAACCTCCCACTCCAGCCAGATCCTTGCAATAACTCCAAGGGGGGAAAATCCCATCAACATGAAGAGAAACACAAACTCCTATGGAAGGCTGACAGTTCTGTTTCTAGTGGCATCTCTGAATGGCACCTGTTTGCTACCACCCAATGTCATTTGAAAATAAACAGATGAGTTCCCCCCCACCCCAGAGGAATCAGTGGCCAGAATGAAAATCCAATATATTTTTTTCCAACCCAAGGAGACAGAATGAATGATCGACTAGGACAATTGAACGAAATATTTTCAAATGAGAGTTTAATAAATCTGCACCTACAGATTTTAATTTTTATTACAGAAAGAAATTAAATAGATAAGAGATCAAATAATGTGACAACCCCCACATATACTCATCTTCTATCTTCAACGAATGTCATTTCATACTTAGGGCCAGTGTGGTTCATCTATATTCCTTCTCCCTGCCCATGCTGTTTTGAAGCAAATCTAGGCATCATTTAACTTAGCATAGTGCAAACACTTCAGTAGGAAGCTCTAAACGATAAGAATTCTTTGGCTTTAAAAATAAAAACAGATCAAGGAAATATTTTGAACCTCAGACCCTCTTACATTTTTGTGGACTTTTTTTTTCATGAGCTGCATTTCTCAAAATACTAACTTCAACCCACATGTTAGGGGAGAAAAAAAAATTCAAGAGCATCGCTAGTCCCTGGTTTGCTTCAAAGGAGTGTTTTTCTCACTTATGGCAGAGATTTAAGAAACTAAATTTTTCTTCTGTGAGTCACTGTTGTTTCAGTTGTGAATTTTCACTTTTGTGTTCAAATAAATTATTTAATATATCTAACTGGTTCCACAAAAAAACTTGACTTGAAAAGATGTACTGGACACTTACTTTATGCTACACGCTATTGGTACAGGAAAGTAGAAGTGGCCAGGTAAGGAAAGCAAGGCAGAAAATTAGCCTCCCCCTCCCTCTGACGCCCAAACTTTGTTGGACATCTTACAGTGATTATGCCATTCAATTGCCTTTTATATTGGGGGATATATAAAAATACACACACACACACACACACACACATTTGTAAGAGTGGCAGGAACAGTGCTCTCTCCAACTCGTACACTACTGTTGTTTCCATAATTGCCCCCAAAGATAACTCTGTTTCTCAGACATAAACCCTGAAGTACTCCCCACCCATTGAGAGAGAGAACTACTCAAACATTGCAAAGATAAATATCTCCCATCTTTATGGAATAAAGTATAAACATATAAAAGTGAATTGTTATATCTCAATCAACATACTTTTTTAATCAATTTTTTTTCTCTTTGAGTTGTTCACATTGGTATTGTCAATAATGAGCTCCTCCCCCTCAAAATACCACAATTTAAAAGTAGAAAGATTTTCTCTCTGATTTTGTTAGAACAACTAAAGTGATAGACTTGATGCTTGGACTTGACATGATGTAATTTTTTTAAGGGGGAAGAAGATGACAATTCTTTAAAACATTTTTATTATTATGTATAAAAGAGTATCTATGCCAGTAATGCTGGCACATGCCTGTAATCGCAGCAGCTTAGGAGGCTGAGGCAGGAGGATTGCGAGTTCAAAGTCAGCCTCAAGCAAAAGTGAGGCACTAAGCAACTCAGTGAGACCCTGTCTCTAAATGAAATACAAAATAGGGCTGGGTATGTGGCTCAGTAGTTGAGTGCCCCTGAGTTTAATCCCTGGTATCCCCACCCCCTAAAAAAAAAAGCTTATCTGTAACATTAGAGTTACAAAGCATAATATTAAAATAACAGCATGAATTTCTACCCAATTTAAAGCTACAACCCCTCCAATATGCTCCACTCTACCTTCTGAACTAATTTCCATCTTGAACTTTCTATTTACATCATTACATACATTTTTAAAAAGTAATTTTGCTCTATGTGTACATATTATTAAAATTGTTTAGTTTCATTTGGGGGTTTTATAAAATGTAATCATATTACATGTGGATTTTGGAAACTTACTTTTCTCATTTAACACTATATCTCTAAGATTCATTCATAATGTGTGTGCTTTTATTTTTGTGTTATTCATTTTTACCTACTGCATACTACTCCATTGTGTGAATGCAATTATTTCACTGTTACCCTGTCAGTGGGCACTGAGTGGTTTCTAGAATCTGTTAGTTTGCTATTCTTACAGACACAAGTGCTTTGAACATTCTTGTCTTTTATCTCCTGGTGCGTATATGCAAGAATTTCTCTAACACTGATTTTCTTTTCCTCTTAAAAATCTCATGAATAGCATTGGGAGGTTTTTCTACTCCCCCTTCTTATCATTAAAGTCCCACTAAGCAAATTAATTTGAAGTTAAAAAAAAGCAATATTTAAATTTTCTTTTCTGGACCTAGGACAACTGGATCATGATTCAACAGCACAAAGATTTTGCCTAATTAAATCACCAAGGCCTTGATTGGAGAGACTGACCCAAGATAGAAATATCAGAAGTTTCTCAACTGAGGGACCCCATAGCTTACTTGAGATGGCTATGCTGATCATGGCATAGTTCTGTTTGCTAATCAGGCTGGGTTAATAGGCAAAGAACCTGGAAGAAGATGGAGTCATTTCAAGCTAAGCAATGTGGGAACTTCATTAAGGCTACTCCCTGCCCCTCAACAGAGCATCAAAAACAAAAATAAAAAGGAAAAAAAATCCACATGATTTCTATCTTTGGAATATTAAATGGAAATACATGTTTGGCAAAATATCTCAGAATTTTCTAAACTATTATCTCCCTATAGTTTCACTAACATGTTAACCTACTTAGAGCAATTAGTGCTTCATTAGTAAGGCTAACTAACTGTTGCCGGGCCCTGTAATGATTTGCCAGGCTTTCCAGATACAAGTGCATAATCAATGTTTTCCAATTACTTCTATAGTGCAACCACTATTTCAAATAAACTAGATAATAATACAAACCCATTACTGGAGCTGAAGTAGCAGAAGCATTTAATTGCAAGGCAGTTCTTTTCAGCTTTTAAAATTTTTCACACTAATGAAGTGTCATACAAAAAAGTTGTATTGATTTTTCCACCACATGGCTTCAACCACAAATATGTAATTATCCCTTTTATATCTAGCTGGGGGATTAAAATAATCTATAGTATATAGCCTTTACTTATCCCTGATGGGTTTAGTAGTACTTTTACCCTTTTCAAGATATGCAGCCCTTTGATGAATGAACTTTAGGCAAAATGTTGCTTTATCTGTTTCAAATCTTTGCTTTTTAAGGTTGGTGTGTGCACAGGCATTAAAGTCTGAAATCTCAAGTTTCCAGGACCTTCTAAAGAACACATTCTGATATAATTTAATTTACTGAGAGCATCATAGATATTTTTCTCCACTGAAGAAATCAACTTGGGTATACAGTATTGCACATTAGCAGCACCTACATTTGCATTTCGTTGTAGTTACATTTTTATTCATAGCTAACATTTTATTAACCATGTTATATTTTTACACAAATAAAGTGGTCTGAGCATTAATTGGAGCCGATTCTTTCCCAGGTCTCAGGAAAAAAAAAAGTAATAAAAGGAAGAATAATCCACTGGCATTACCTTTCTTATTTTCTCATCACAGTTTGGTCAATAAAGAAGAGGGAAAAAAGTATTTTCTTTATGAAAAGAGAAGGTCATTATAAGTATAAAATGAATTTTGCAGAGATCAGGAATGAATGTTAGGAGCACAGGGCTTTTTAAATATTAGCTTGTCTTTCTTGATTTTTTTAAACACATAAATCGGTCGCTTTCAACATTTTTTTCTGAAAATTCTTTTGGTTACACTTTAAGATTTTTTTTTTCGATTATGTTCAGTGCAAAAGGAGATTCAAGTGGGTAAAAAACATAGCTTCAGTGTCTGCAAGACCTTGTTTTTATCATTGACGTGTCAAAAACTATGTCTCCCTATAATTTTGGTAACATGTTAACCTACTTAGCATCCTGAGATTTCACAGATACAAGAATTTTCATGATTTCTTGCCTTTCCATGTTTTGTGGTTTAAGAAAACAGTCAAATTAACACACTGTATTTCAGAGACTGAATATTCTGCCAAGGTGACTAGGATATTTAAATAAATGTAACTCAACACTGAAAAATCTTGAAGCAAACTTGAGTGGGGGTAGAATCATAAACTTATTTTTTTCAGTGATATTTTAAATCTAGATATCTGATGTCAACTTTAGAATTCTTCCAAGCAGAGTATTTGTGGCAAAGACTGACTAAAAGGAATTGCTTCACACTAAGAAGATAAATACAAAACAAAACAAAAACAAAGTTATCGTGCATATGTAACAATATCAATAAAATATCTTTAACCTGTTTTCAAAATACTTTTAACTATCAAGTTTATATATTGTACTCTACTACTAAATTGTGAGAGAAGCAAAACATAAAGAAGTACATTTTTAAAGTACACAAAACTAATGAGTTTAAATGCCAGTAATGTACAATATTTGAATCTAACATCCATGTAAAGGATCCTTCGTGGTAGAGGCAACATCTGCAGATGAAGAAGAAAAGGAAATGAAAAACAGATAAATACAACATTTGGATACCAAGGAAAGCTACTATTTATTTTTAAATTAATTTACATAAAAATGTTTTAATACTGATTTCTTAAAAAGAAATGCCCTTGAGATTTTTTTCCACATGATTCTTCCTATATGTAGGATTAGTTTCTCTGGACTTCTGTTGTTTTCTTTCCTTATATTTTAAAGCATCTTTTGGGATCCAGAGAAGCAAGGGTCACACCCACACTAAAACTGGTTGGGAGGCAGATTATTCCTCCTAACATAATATACAAGATTATTTCCACTCTGATTTCCACATGCTCACCACAGTTTATGTGCAGCCTTATGTGGTGGCAAAATACAAGTAAGAAATATGACTGTATCAAAAGCAGATTATCATCAAGAATTGTGAGATAGATAAAAAGTGGAATTTCTGTCAAGAGGGAAGAATGAGATGAGCTCTGCACTGAGGATTTCAACCCTCAAGTCCGTGTGTGGCTGGGAGTGGTGCATGTTTCCAAGATACTAAAACGCCATTACCTTGACCGTTGACATGAAGCGATCAGAGTCATATTTATTGATGAAACTCTCAGCTCCCAACCTGCCGCACTGAGTGTGCATCATACAGCTGTCAGCCGAGCCAGGGCACACAGCGATGAGTGCTTGTGACATTTCCCTTTCATAATTTATGAAAACAAAAGATCTTGAAGTTTGTAGGACACCAGAGTAAAATAGTCTCCATGAAGGCTATATTGTGGTCCGTAAAATAAGCACTTTTCTGGTTTATGGTTTTTAGGAGAATCAATTGCAAACCAAATTAGAACCATAAACACGGTTGTTATTTAAAGGATTCTAATCCTGACATGGGGGTTACAAGTACAACCAGCTATTTGAGGAGGTGGTTAATTACCATCACACCAGAGCGTAAGTCTCTTCATGGGGTGGGATGGTTTCACCCACACACGATTTCACATGGGTTTTTATACATTTAAGACCCTGAAAAGCCACTTAATTACTTTCCTTCTTCAAGGTAATATTTTGCATCTGTAATATTGTTTGGTAGCTAAAATATTCAAACTAAAAACATTAAGCAAAAGGATTTGTTTCCTATGCCAACTATCAGATTTGATTGAACTAGAAACTTAGCAATGACCTTGAGGTATAATTTAGGGGAGAGGTCTTCCTGATAAGATATTACCCCCAGATGAAGGGTAACAAACAGTTCAATATTGAAAGATTTTTCATGTGTATATGTGTATATATGTGTGTGTGTGTATTTTTTTTTAAGTAGAGAACCTCAATATGTGAAATACACAAATCCACACATTTTACAACCAAATGACCTCTATACTCGGGTTGTTCCCGTACAAACTTAACCAAGAAAAGACTTTACAAGAACTCTAATCAAGTGCTTGTTTTCTGGTTGTTTTGTTTTGTGGTTAAGCGGAGGAGGAAGGGAATGAAGATTGGAGAAAAGAGCATGGGGCAAACCTCGTGATTAGATGTTTGTCTCAGATGCACGATTGTTACATCCTCACTCCATTCTGCCTACGACATCTATAGTCCTAGCTATTCAGTGAAACGTGGGTTATAATTTTGTAAGGAACAAGAGAATATCAAATAGTAATATACTACCCATATGGACATGAAGCATTTCATGATTAAGATTCATTTTATCTCTGTATCTCTTGTATCATCTAAATGTTTCCATTTTACCCACCAGGAAGCTGAGGTAGAAATGCAATGAACACTTCTAAAGCGAACACATTCAAACGTATGAGAACTCCTAGAAGAGCCCAATGTAATTAAGGACGTGAGTATGTATGTATTTAAAATTAGGCCCCAAGCCCTATCAAAGGAGAAAGGCAGGGGAAAGATTGCCTTGCATTATGTGTGTGGAGAATGGGGGCACACTGGCACTAGGGTCGGGTCTCAGACTCATGAAAGCATCTTCCCACAATCTGACAGGTGACCCAGGAAACACCCGGTGTGACCCCTCCCCAGGCTGTAAGGTCAGAAGGAATAGCGGAAGCCACTTCTTCACCCTGACAGGAAGGGAGTCCTTAGGCACTCACTCAAGTCAAGGTAAGTGTTTATCTCCCCTTCTGATCCCCACCTGGATGAAGGCACAGCGAGGAAGAAGTATCTTTTTGGCCAGAGCATGAGCAACTCTGGTCCTCATACCTTAACTCCAGCTGCTGAAAGTCTGTTTTTATGGGGGTTACCTGTTGCAGATAAAACCAGGAGACAGGTTTCTTAAAGCAGGGACATTTTGACCTGGAGGCCATGGATCTGTTACCCACATGCATGGCTTGTATCAGTTTTCTGACTTGTAAGGCAAGCTCCCAGAGATGATGTGAGGATTCATTGAGACGATGTTTGGTAAAGCATAGACCATAGTGATCGGCATGTAGAAAGCCCTCTATACAGCAGAGCTCCTGACGGTGCAATTCAGTGCACGAGATAAAAATGCCCCTGAGAGTGCCCGTGTGTGTGTGTGTGTGTGTGTGTATGCATGTTTATGTTTATGCCCCCTTTCCTCCTAGATTGAAAGCCTGTGTGCCTATTAATCAATGAACTGGTTTAAAATCTCAAGAGAGGTGGGTGGGGTGGGGAGAAGGGGAAGGGGGGGAAATAAAGGTAAGAAAGAGAAAGAAAATGAAGAACTATAGAAAGCCTTAGCACCTGGCCTTCTTTGCAGTGGGCATTCTTTGTACCCTTCCCCTCATACCCTCCAGGCTGGAGCATACACGCCGATAGGTGGGCGAGAGCCCAGCCAATTTATGCTGTCAGCTCATGTTCCAGATACCATCCCCCCTATTTGTATCTCGCAGCGATGAAGCCAGAGGAGCAGTGTTGCACGGGGCTTGAGATGAAGCCTGTCAGACAGCATCAGAGCTGAAAATTACAGCTGATTAAAGGAATAAAAACCCTCCAGGATCATTTGGTGTTCTCAAAATTGACAAGCTAAGGTGCTACCCCTTTAAATGTCTGGTAGGTCTCTCAGCTCAGAGCAGGAGCTTTTTCTGGAACCATGTTTATAACCCTGAGAAACAGAAAGGAATGAACTCACAACCTTTTAGGAAGCTTTAAAAAGCTTTGTTTTCGCTCTCCAGTGTTTTTTAATCTTGAAAACAAAAACACTGGGCAACTTTGGTTGGAGCATCAACAGCACATTTTCCTAAGTAAAGCTTGGAGAGCCTGGGAAGAGGCCCTAGGAGTCCTGGCAGCTGCAGCTTGCTTTATCGGGGGGTTAAACAAGCTGCAAAGCCCCGTTTCCCTTCCTGAAGGAGCATAGGAAATGATCTCCTTCGCAGTGGAAATAAAATGTGAGGTTGGTACTCACCGACAGTCACACTAATATAATGCCCTCTAAAAAGCCGGCGAGAACTGTATCCACAGCCATTAAGTTCAGGGATGCGGTGGAAGCTTGCAGGAACGTCGGCCTCATGGAGACGAGAGCTGCGGGGCCTCAAATCTTCCTACTACTTACTGTGTTTTCTGTTTGCTGCTTTTTATGGGAGTGCACATTTTTATTTTTTTTTTATGGATGTTAAAACATTTATAACTGTACAAGGTCAGTGAAGAAAGCTTTGCATCGAAACTGAAATGGTACAAGTAGCCACAAGGGATGGATTAAACCCCGAAGAAGCTAGAGTGAAGTTTGCAAATGTGTGGTTGCCTTTCCAGGATGCTTGTATCAAAATCGCAGCCCAGAGGAGATGAGCCAACAAATGTGTTGGTGACCAGGGTGGTGAAGGGGAGTTCTCAGGGTCTCTGCTCTGGTGGCCTATGTGGGTTTCCATTTGGCCTCTTTCTACCCCATTTCTACCCTTGATCTTCCCAACCCTCATTTCTTCATAGTCTACCCTTCTGGCACCCCTCTCTTCCCACATTATATTAGCCACATCCTCTGGGTTATACCTACTTATCTTGACAGCACATGGAATTCTACTTAAAGACAAATGCTCTTGAAGTCGGGTATGTGTTTGGTAATTAATGGATTTATCATTAAAAGACAAGGTCCCTCATTGCAGTTTTCCCCCAAACAGCAGAGAAATGTTTGTCAAAAGGCTGTCTCTGGTTAGTCTTCCACACTATTCCATAGGATGTAGGGCCTCAGTTGTTGTCTCTCAAAGAAAATCAATAAACTCAGTGAATTAACTAGCAGGGTTGTTTGGAACTATTAGAATACAGTGAGCTGAACAGGAGAAAGAAAGTAACCCTGTTTAATATGCCACATTTCTGTAGCCAATGCGCAAGAAGAAGGCTCTTGGGACTAGCAGGAAGCTCTATTCCTGAATTCTACCACTTCCTAGCTATGCAACTATGGGCGATTTGCCTTACCACTGGGTTCCTTAGTCTTCTCTTCTATAACATGGGGATAAGCCGAATTGCCCTGCTGCCCAGCTAAAATATACAGCATTATTTGCATGTTAAAATTTTGCCCTGCTGATCCAACAGTAAAATAAGTAAAAGTCTGGAAAGAATACTGATTCAACAAACAAAAGACCACCACTCTAATGTCAGCCTCCTTGCTGATTGAGTTAATCTGTCTCTATTTCTTTATGTGTGAAATAGAGTAATATGCCAGCCTCATTGCTTTATAGAAGACACAGTAAAGTACTGCTCACCAAAATGCTTTGAAAAATATCAATGCCAGACAAATATGTGGTATTCTTATTTCTATGATGGAATGGAAGTGCTTCAGAAATGTTCTCTTGATGTCTGAATCTAATATCTTTATTCTCTTTAAAACCTGATATTTCCATCAAGTAAAAATACATGAACATTTAATAATTTCCCGTAGTATCTGTAGTCTCAAAATATTGTTATTCATTTACAGTTCTCTTTTCAAAATGCCATATCCTCTGGCCGTGTTCTCTATAATGAGTCACTAACTTCAAGGCAACCTCCAGACTATGCCAACCATGCACATGAAAAACAAGAGGTTATGATTTTTTATCCATGTGATTGGAACCAATGAGCTTAACCAATTGTGATTTTTACTGTAGTCAACCCAGTAAAGGGACCCATCACAATGACTGGTCCTTTTATTAAAATCAAAATGTGTGAACTTTTGGATCACAGACAGGCTGCCCAGGACAATTAGAGTCTAGAATGGACAGAGGAACCCCATAAAAGAAAAATTAAACATTTATATCATGTGTACAGGAATGGATCCCTTTTTAATCTTTTTATTGCAAACAATTTTCAGAAGGATAAATTTGTCTCAGCACCCATGATAATTATTGGCACTATTCCTAAATCCTCTAACCTTTACCTGTTGCACAGTATATACATAGGGCTTGAGCATAATAATTTATGCCCAGCTTTTTTCCTCTTTTGACTTTAGTTTTGATATCACATCATGATTCAAAGCTTGGTGCACCATAAATTTTCTCCAAATGTGTAGTAATTCCTAGGTGCAGTCCAAAGTTATGATTCATTTATACTGGAGTGACAGCATAATACCTAGGTGTCAGAATCCATTAAAACTGTTCAATGTCTTCTGTTTATTTTTAGAACCAATTGAGACTTAACTGATGGTGAAAAATATACAGTCAAGTGTGTTTACTTCACCTTTACAAAGAATCCGTTATAGTCCCAATTAATTTGTTATTCCTGTCACAACAGGTACTGGAAACTTCAAAACTGTCATTACTGTTTCTGCCTTTCTTTCCAGGCCTTGTGTTTGTTTTTAACCCATTCATAGGTATCAGTCTATTGTGAGCTAAAGATTTCTCTCTGTGTGTGTGTGTGTGTGTGTGTATGTGCATATGTAAGAAAGAGAAGAATAATAAGATATAAACTATGTAGAGCTAAGTATGTTTTTATTTGGATAAAATAATAGCATATATACTTTGAACAATATAACCTAATTCTGCAGATTCTGCACCAGAAATTCTTTTTCTTCTTATGAGGAGTTCTTCTTTATGTTAACATTAAAGTTTCCTTCATAGTACATGAAGACTTTATCCTAGTAAAACGGATCAGATGGACAAAAGTGAAATTTGAGATGTTCTAAATGTGATAGTCATCACCATTGGAATATTTTTTCTGCATAACAAACATTGACTTTTCTTATTATTTCTGAACATTTGTACAGTTTCCAGTGGGAAAGTCTAAAGTGCATGGAGAGGAGTGACTGTGAGCTCCTTCAGGCAAAAATCAAGTCATGACCCTTTGAAGTCGTGAATTTTAATTTCCAGGGAATTATTTTCTGTAACCCCCAAATATAGAATGTTCAAAATGGAGCTTTACAACAAGCTTGAGAATTATCAGAATCCATAAACACAAGACAATTTTCATCCCAGAAAATCTCATCTTGGTACTCAAACCAATCATGATAAATCCATCAATAGCAATTTAGACACAGGTGTGTGAGGGAATAGGCCACCTCTTCCCTGTTACTGTTCAAGGAAGTAGACAGTACCCTGACATTGCCAAATGTGAGGAGAATTTGCCATGCTCATTTCTTGACACAGGGCACACCCGAGGGTCAAGGACACTGTGTGGTTCATAAGTGAGCTTCAAGAACAGATCACCTCATTTTAAGCCTCCAATCTGCTTCTGGCTTGGATTTGAACTTAGCTGTGACTTTGAATAGGCTATTGAACCTGAGTCTCGTGTTTCTCTTCAAAATATGGGAATGATGATATTCCCAAACCCTTAGGTTTGCAATGAGAATGGAATAATATAATGTGTCAGAAGCACTTAGCACACAGTTCCAGGCACATAAGTTCACAATATATGTTGGTTATTAAGTAATGGTTCTTATCAAGAACACCTACTGGGGAAAGTGCAAGGTCTAGCTAACCTGGTCTGCAAAGGTTTGAACCTTCATTGAGCCCAGAGCAAACCAATCACCTCAGCTCTAAATCAAGCAAAGAACTGGAGAGATGTCTTAGAATACAAATGAAGAAAAAGAAGGAGCAATGTCAGGGGCTTAGGACAGGGAGTGAGGGCACTATCAACTGGCTGGGGAGGCCACAAGGCCAAGAGAACAGGGAGTGGCTACCAGGTTCAAGGACCCATGAGCCCTGATGATGACCAAGTTTCTGCTCCTGAGTGGACACACTTCAAACCTTTCTAGTGAGTGTACCATAGACTAATTCACATAGAATGGTGACTTCTTCCTGTCAAGTCATTTATTTGATAAGAATTTATGAGCCAGAAGCTAATTATGACCCTCTTCCTCAAACAGACTTGGGATGACACACCATAACCTTAAAAAAATAAAATAAACTTAAGAAAGGAAACTAGGGCTAGGGTTGTGGCTCAGTGGTGGCGTGCTTGTCTCACATGTGTGGGGCACTGGGTTCTATCCTCAGTACCACATAAATAAATTTAAAAAGAAAAAAAGGAAAGGGAGAATTGGAACAGGACCAACAAAAGTAAAACTCTAGTTTACAACTGAATGCAACATTTGGCTCTGAGCTTCTTGATAACCAAAGCAAAAACTGAAGAAGTCATTCTCATTTTAAGAAAGCAGAGTATAGTAACTCTTCCAGAGAGTCAAAATTTCTTGATATGTGATTCTGGAAGCTGTGCCTTACATAAGGAAATCTATGGGGGCTACTTCTCATTGACATATGACAAGAAATAGGTTCTTTTGAAAATTTCTAACCTTATTACAACCAAGATCAACCATTAGGCTCAAGTCATGTAAAGGAGGGAATGTCCCTCAAGACAGCTAGAGAAATAAGGGAGGTGGAGAATGGGGCACTGCTGAAGAAAGGTTCAGGGTGTTGTTAGAGATGGGGAGAACTGTGGTTGTTGATCTCTCCCCTCCTGGCCTGTTCTTTATGACAGCAATGGAACTTTAGAGAAGTCTGGAGAAATACTCAGATGAGTCTCAAGTATAAGAGAATGTAAACTGTAGTAATGGAGGTCAATTCACATTGGCAACTGGACAGCTCTGTATGTGGATGGTAGTCCACTAGTAAAACTTTTGATAATGAAAAAATATATATATCTGAAGAATATCTATCATATGCTACTAGGGAAAATAATTACTTAAAGTTTTCCAAGAATATTTACATATAATTAGATAGTATAGGGCAAGTTTTAAGTTTCTTATTTCCTGGCACCAAGCACCAGTGGATTTACTTCTTAGATAGTGATCACAAATATCAGACTCCACTCTGCCTTCCCAGCTCCACACTTTGGCACTTGGCTTGAGTTCAGGTTCCCAACATCTTTGGTGAGATCTACAGGAATGGTCTCCTATCTTTCATCTCCTAGCTCAAATCATCGGTCTCCTTACTATTATCCTTTAGAGACACAAATTTTCTCCTGTTGTTCTGGGTGTAGAGGCCTACAGGGATTGAGAGCGGCAAAAACACCATTTCTCAGAATGGCAAAGGAATTTCTGCTTGATCTGGGATTTGTCCCCATTTCCCAATGAGACCTCAGGTCCTAACTTGTTGTGGCTCCTTAAACTGCACACTTCAGCCCAGCTACCATGAACCTCTTGTGAGAGGACATAAACAGGATGGCTTCCAATGACACCACACCCTCCCTGCACATTTCTGAAAACCCTTCCTGAAGCCTTTTTGGTCACCTGGCCTCCTTCCCTCAAGACTCAAGCTGAGGAGCACCTCTTCTCTGATGGATTCTGTGACCTGTGGGTTCCCCCATCACTTACTGATTCTTGGATACAACTATCTATAGTACCTATTACTCTTTGTTGCGATTATGTAAATATACCTGGCTCCTTCATTTAAACTCTTTGAGAACAGAAAAAACGGTCTGAGTGCCTGATAATAAGTGTAGGTTCTCAAAAACATTGGTTTAACACATACGTTAGGCAAAATTGACCTAATAGTATTAGAAACAAATGAGACTGTGCATTTGAATTGAGCTTTCTGTTTGCTGTGAAGAGAAGTAAGTACCAAATATTTTCAGTATAGCTCTCCTAATCATGGGTGTCAGAGCTCATTAGCTCTTTAGAGCCCTTGGGGAATCCGACACACCAAGAGGATTTATTCCACAAGGATTGGGGAAAGTACCAGTAGTGTATCTGGTCTGATCTTCTCTTTGTATACTTGATATATTCCAAGAGATTACTTCCAGTTATGTGACCTCAGGCAGGTTGCTTAACTTTTGAGTCTCAGTCTCCTCTTCTGTCCAATGAGAATAATTAGAGTAACTTTCTCATTGGATTGTGAGGATTAAGCTATCTAACAACTACAAAGGTCTTATAACAATGCTGGCATATGGCAAGTGCTATGGAATGAATTGCATCCCACCAAAATTTATATAATGATGCCCTAATCCCCAGTGCTGAATGAATTTGGAGATTAGGAAGAATTTGGGTTAATTGAGGTCATATCGGTGGGGGCCTAAAGAGACACCAGAGAGCTTCTCCCTGCCCCTTTCTATATCCCTACCCCTCCCTCACTTCTGTTCTCCATTTCTCTCTCTCTTGTAACTAGACAGCTAATATCTACAAGCCAAAAACAAAATTCCCACCAGAAATTGAATTAGTTGGCACTTGGATCTTGTACTTCCAAGCCTCCAGAACTATGAGAAATACATTTCTGTTATTTAAATCATCCAGTTTATAGTATTTTATTATAGCAACCTAAGAAGACTAAGATAGTAAGATCTGAGTAAATGTGGCTACTGTTATTAAACTTAGTATTTTTTTTTTAGTAGTTTTAATGTGTTTCCTACCAAAAATGTCTTACAGTTTTCTAATGGCCTCTGAGTATATTCTTTTGCTTGGATAATTACCAAAGCAAAAAAGTCAACCCAGCTCTTTTATTGCTATGATTTTAAAGCAAAATTTAACAATGGGACTTTAATAGTAGCCATGATCAATTGGGAAGAAGACAGTGGCATGCTCATTTTTTGAGGTTTCCTGCTTGACACCATCAGGGGGTGTGAATGTTTTGGGTTTCCCGTGCAGAGCAAGATGCCCCAGCTGACAGCAGACTATCCTTTCAATTTTGAATAAAATGAGTGGAAGATAACTGAGAAATTCTGCTCTTTCTGCTTGAGTGAATACCTGTCATGCTTCTTACATCTACTGCAGCAATTAACACACACAAAGCTATATTTGCTAAGCCAGTGCTCCCCAATGGGGGTGTTAGCTTATACCAGTGAATAGCAAAGACCTCTCTGAATTTTTAGCAAGCTAGCTTCTCCCTGAGCTCCTGTCCACACAGCCATGGAGCAACTTCTGCATATGCACTCTGCTCTTTCTGCCTGACTCTTCTCTCTTCTTTACATTTACTTTCTCTGCAGTCAGGGCTTCCTGGTGTTCACCTGTAGACACAAGCAGACCTCAGCTCTGCTATGGATCCTAACCTTCCTGCACAGGCTTTGAGTATCCCAGGGGCTCCCAACCCTGGGTGCACATTAGCATCACCTGATGGAAGTTTAAAAAAAATACTGAAGCCTTAAATCCATCCCGTGACAATTATAGGAGAATCTAGTGGTTGTACAGGTACAGGGATGATTTGAATATGCTGGTCGGGTTTGCAAACCCCTGGAGTAGCCCTAGTTCAGAGGCACATCTCCACTCTGCTCTTGAATTCCAGTGGAGCTCTGGAACCTCTCCTTGTGTCCCAGTTTGGTTTTTGGTCTTTTGCATCTATGCCTGTGTATGTAAAGTTCTGTTGTTTAAGCCACCCAGTTTGTGGTAATTTGGTACCCAGGTCCTAGGAAACTGATACATGAAATGATGTCAAATTGGTTTCTCAGCCATAATCCTTTGATTATGAACTTCATGAGTGTTTTTTTCTGACTTATCTTTGTGCATTATTTTTCACTTGCCTTCCTATGCCACTTATCCTTCCTCAGAAATATTTAATTGTATAAACATTTATTGAGCACTTACTAGATGTGCTAGGAGGCAAAGGTAAATAAGACACCATACTTTGCCTTCAAGAAAATATGGACCCATGCCTATTAGTGTAAATAGATAACATCTATTTATTGGCTCTATAGGATCAGGTTTCTGCCCAAAATTCTCCTGGAATGGGGCCCTCCTTATTCTTACAAACCACCCATCTTCAGGCACGGAGGCATGTTCCTGAACCCCTTATTGAGATCATGTCCAGCTGCCAAGCCTCTCTACTGGCCCTAGGCCTGGCTGCCCACAGAGCCACACTGCATGCTCCAAGATGCCTGCTGGCCTCCCCTGTTGACTCAGCAGGCAGCATCCCTCTGTCTGGCTTGACTGCTATAATGCAGATGCTTGCCTGGCCCCTTGGGACCACCTGCCTACATAGTGTCTGCACATGATAGGGATCCTTCCATCACATCGCTAATCTGACCACATTCAAAGGATTAGCTTTCACTCTGAGATTTTGTCCTTCCTCACTTTTTGGTGTTATAATGTCCTTTTTAAAAGAGACAATAGCTTCATCAGGTAGCAATTGCTCTTAGGAAAAATTTTAAAAGTGGGGCAACTTTAGGATTTTCAAGGTGTATGTGAGTGTGAGATGATCTCAAGTTACTTATCTCCACTTGGTGCATCACCCCCAATGCCTCACCCCCTGGCCACCCTGCACTCCAATCCCCTTGGCTGATAGGCCCCCCTCTCTTATTTGCCTTCCTTTTACTATTCCACTGGCCCCTGCTCTTTGTGCTAACGAAGTGTCCCTCTGACACTTCTCATGCCCCATTGCTTCAGTTTATAGGAAAGATAGGAATAAGGCCAGGACTGATCAGAACAGTTTCCTTTCATTATATCAGGCACCATGCAAGGCATTTTACAACTGCTATTTCTAATTCTTTAATAAGCTGGAAAGGTAACTAGTACTGTCTCAACTTTTCAAAGAAAGAAACTGAAACACAGAGGTCATTGACCTCAGTGAAGGTCAGGACCCTGATTTAAAACCAGGCTAGCTGTGTTACAAGCCCACTCCTCTGTGACACTTCCTCTCTGGGAAGCCAGAGCAGGCAGCCTGAATCAAGGATGCAATTCTGGATGCTCAGCTTCTAACAGCTTCTAAACACAATACAGAATCAATATGGAGCACCCAACACCCACCCCCGTAATCTCACACACAATCCTAAGGGCACCCAGGAGCTCCAATAGGGTGCAGCCCACCATTTAAACACTGCCTTAAAGTGCCCTGGATAAATTGAAGCTGTGGCCGAGGAGGCCAAAGCTGTGTTTGAAGTTAATGATCTCAGCAATCTCAGAAGGTTCCCACGGATGGTCCCAGAATCACACTAATCTGCATCTGTGTACATTGATTAGTACTTGTTATCCGGGCTCGTCCGGCCAACACAGCCTAATCACTGCAAAATAAATGCGAGTACATGCTTTAATTCCCAGGTTATCTTATTATCCAGAGATATTTGTCCTTATTATTGTTATTCTGGGAAATCGGTGTCAGAAAACGGGGAATAATTTGACAATTCAGGGAAGAAAGATTGAGAACTGGGCTGGCATAAAAACCATTGAAATTTCTTAGTTCAAATTTGTATAGAAATTATTCTGCTGGATCGGGTAAGAGGCCCTTTTGGAATCCCAATTCTGGAGTAAACCAAAGACACATCACTATCTATTTACACTAATAGGCATGGGTACGTATTTTCTTGAAGGCAAAGTATGGTATCTTATTTATCTTTGCCTCCTCGCACACCTAGTAAGTGCTCAATAAATGTTTATAAAATTAAATGAGATATTTCTGAGGAAAGATAAGTGGCGTAGGAAGGCAAGTGAAAAATAATGCACAAGGATAAGTCAGAAAAATGCTCATGAAGTTCATAATCAAAGGATTATGGCCGAGAAACCAATTTGACATCATTTCATATATCAGTTTCCTAGGACCACGGTACCAAATAACCACAAACTGGGTGGCTTAAACAACAGACTTTTATTCTCCCTCAGAAGTTGGAAACCAAGAGGTAGGAAGTGCTATGCTCTCTCCAGAGGCTGTAGGGCATATCCACTGCCTGTCTTTCCCAGCTTCTGGTGACTGTTGGCATTTCCCCGTCAGTGGCCATTCACTACATCTCTGCATGGCCCTCACTGGATACCTGCACAACCACCTGGAGCTGCTGCAAGGCCAAGCAAAGAAAGTATAAAAGTGAGCACCACTGGGTAATGGGAAAGCCCCACAAGAGCCCTCTGAGCTACCAGAAGTCTGTGCTGACCTCAGAGAGTGGGGCCATTCGCATACCTGCAAGAACAAAGTTGCGGCCGACTCACCAGAGATGGAGCCAAGAGAATGGATCATAAGTTCATTAGCTATGGAAGCCAGCATTGGATGTCAGCAGGCTCCCAGAGATGTGAAGGACACGAATAGTCATTTCTCAAGAAGCAGAAGATAGTAAGTGGCAGGAGCTTATCATCCAAAGAAACTCTTCTTCCTCACCACCAGAAGATTCATAAACCCTCCCCTCCAGACACCCACACAACTGTACTACAGGAAGAGAGTGGAAAATTCAAGAAGCCTGACACACCTAAGTTATCTATTGATATTGTCAGTTGGGACACAACTCAACATTTTGGACTTAATTAGGGGAACCCCACACCCACCCTGCCCTGGCCACCCAGTGGGTTTAGAGTGTCTTAAAACAGATGGCATCAGTCATAGAAAACAAGAAAGCTAAATTTTCTTTGCATATTTGTGAGAGTTGATAGTCATGCAAACATGTCCAATAAAAAAATCACTTGAATTCTACATTAAATATTGAAAAAATATTATCTTGCAGCATTCAGACCAGACATCCATCATCTAAGATCCTTAGTATAGTCTAATGCTCAACCCTGGAGACATGGAAATATATAATCTTGCAGAGTTGGAAGAGTGTCAATTCTTTTATTCCCAGAAGGTGTATTGCCAAACATCCTCCACTTTATTTCATTTTCTAGTTCATTCCATACGGAGGACCTTCTTTGTAGGAATCACTTTGCTGGGTCAGGTCCTGGGACAGAGAAATGAATAAATCAGGGGCTCTACTGAAATAACACAACTGTTTAAAGTCCTCCCCTAAATACACCCTCAGAGGTTTTGATAAACTAAAAAGACCACTGACAAGTCCATCATCACTCTCTTCTATTTTTTAGATAATTTCTATGTGATCAAATATTTAATGAAGCCCTCTGATTTTATGTAAAATCTGCCTGAACCCAACATTTACACTTTTGATTACTTTCTTGAAAATATTCCCTGGTCTATTTATTTACAGAGAAAACTGCCTTCATTTATAACAGGCAGAATATTTAGGTCATGCCAAGAATTTTTATTTTTCTTTGTCTGATTACTAAGAAAAGGATTGGACTGAACAGGAAATAGCTAGATAAATAATGCACTGACATCTCCTGCAGGATGACCATTTTTAGAATTATTCAGACTTCATACCATTCTACTTTAAACAATAGCAGGTGAAGCCTCAGCGCCATGTTCAATAATTATTTAGATATTAATTTCTCCTTCATATTAGTGGATGTTACACTGCTAAGTCCATGTTTAACATTCTGAATAATTACTCCCCCAATGATGAAGGCATTATGCATGGTCCATCTGAATAAAATTAGAATAATTTCCCATTTATCTTTTCCATACTGCCTGGAAGTCTCACTAAAGCGAAAGATAGAAAGGAAGAGGAAGGACATTGTGAAGTCATGGGACATGCATAAGGCAGCTACTTTTTCTAAGAAGAAAGAGGAGACTATACTGCCCTTGACTTCTCCTCTGTCCTCTCTTATGTTTAAGCCGAAAACGTTCAAACTTCCTTCCAAAATAATGCCAATCCTTCTACCTACCCCTCCAGCCCAGAAGACTCACAAACAAGCGACACGGATTTTTGTGCGAGTGCAGTTATGGTCTATCATTATTAAATGTCTCTGGGTGGGCGGGTGAGGCGCCTCATCCCCAACAGCCATTCATCAGCACTTGCCGAACGGCTCACATCTGACCTCAGCAGCAATAATGCCACATCAAGTAGGCCAACTACCCAGTTTAGCAGCAGAGCAGAGAGCACAAGCTGGCTCCAAGATTAAGTACGCTGCTGCAGCCTTCCATTCCCAGGAGCTCCTTGGGCTGATGTTGTATTGATTGAGAAACTTTACCAGTAAGTATCACAAACAACAATAGCCAGGTCAATGATCGGTGATGCCTGAATAGGAATCCCTGAGGGCCGGCACTTGGGGCTGAGGCACTGCTATCATGATGTGTGAGCACAGGTTGAATAAGGTTTCCCAGGAAGGAAAGAGTGAGAACCTGCAGTTTGAGATGACATTTAAGCAAGTCCACGTGGGAACAGGATGAGAGACAATGATGTAATTATCTATTCCCCAGCTTCCAACTGCCGCAAAAACCTGTCATCTCTCACTGTTTATATGTTCTCCAAGCCTTCCCTTACTTTTAATGCTTTTTGGAGGTCTATGGTACCTAATCCCAATATGCAAACACATGCAGCATTCAGGTTAAACAAAAATAAATATTGTCATATTGCAATAACTATCCCATCCTAATTTGAGAAATTAAAAAATAAATATATATATATATATATATATATATATAT
>NW_026000037.1:61492550-61581660 GCF_001458135.2 Marmota marmota marmota
TTTTTTTTTTTTTTTTTTTTTTTGAGATGGGGATACCAGGGATTGAACTCAGAATATATTCTGGCATACATTCCTCCACTCCTTTAATTTTACCTCTTTAGGTAAGCACCAAATAAGAGAATGAACATTTATATCTTACTATATTTTTATATACAAATGGTATTTTTTGACAAGAAAGGCTTGTGATAAGGGTCCTTATGGTTGGGAGGAGTACCCACACCAAGGTAAATAAAAATACTAACTGCATCGGGGTGCCATGCCTGTAATCTCAGCAGCTTGAGAGGCTGAGACGGGAGGATCAAGAGTTCAAAGCCCGCCTCAGCAAAAGTGAGGTGCTAAGCAGCTCAGTGAGACCCTGTCTCTAAATAAAATAGAAAATAGGGTTAGGGATGTGGCTCAGTGGTTGGGTGCCCCTGAGTTCAATCCCTGGTACCCCCTGCCTCAAAAAAAAATACCAATTGTAGATGGTAAAATAGATTCCTGGAAGAAATAGTGCCTTAGTGCTAAGGCACACACATGTGTGCATATACACACATTTGACTTGACTTTTCACATTCTCATAGTTCAGGCATGGGGTGGACTCTGTTCACAACCAGATTCTATTTTTGGAGAGGAAGATGAAACTATTCCTTTCCCAGTGTTTGTGCTAACACTTCTCTGACTTCCTTTCTTGCCCTCCCAAGTCACGGTCAATCATTCCCTGCTCTGAACTCTTTCTGTCCTTGATATACAATTCTCTCATTATATTTATGGCAATTGTATACATGCTAATCTATCTCCCCTCCTAGGCTATGAATTCCTCTAGAGCAAGTGTTAAATATTATGCATTTCTCACTTTCCTAGGGCTCAGTGCAGTGCCCTACACATAATAGCTGCCCAATAAATAGGTTTTGAACTCAACAATTGAATTAAACATGGCAGATACAGCTACATGTTCATCTAATATCTAATCTATCTTTTGCCTTAACCATAGGAGCTCAGTTTTTTCAGGCAGCAATAGCTAAAAATAGGTCTTTACTTTTTGTCATATTTAAAGTTTATTGGGTCTACTTGCACAGATATGAATTTTCTGATTTGAAGAACTGAAAATCAGTGGGTACTAACTCCTGGCCCTTGCTTTTTCCAGCATGAATTGAAAATGTGAGGCTGGAAGTGAGGTTCCCAGCCTCAATATTAAGATCTAGATAAGGGATATTGAATAATATTAAGGTTTGCCAACTATCAACGCTTTTTAAATACAAAAGAAATTCTAAGTGGAAGATAAAAATCGAAGACAAAAAGAATGTTGCTTCTGAAATTACTTTAACGTTTTCTTTTGATACTAAGTGACAATTCTCACTCAGCATCTCAACAACACTCTTCTATAGCAGTAGTTGCCTGTTGGATGACTGGCAGCATTTACCCCCTAGTCCTGAAACCATCATGTCTGTCTTGTGTGTTTCTTAAAGAAGCTTAACCAGAATCCTGATTGATTCAATAAGACATTTAAGTATCATCACAGCCAAGCTACCTTTGAATGGGAAGAAAAGGGAAAACTGCTTTTTTCAAATGAAGCAAATGCTCCATACCACTAATGTTTCCATGAATAGCTGATGGATTAGTTCCCCAAAATAGGCAAGAGGGGTCATTGCACATGCTTCAACACTAGAGTGAGTTCTTGGTTATCTGGGCACCATTCACCTGTGACTTTTGTTCCTTTCCCAGCAGCTGGTGATCTGTGCCCTTCTCTTGTCCCTGCCAGGCCATGCTCACACAGCACCTACCAGCTCAGAGTTGACCAAGTGGAAGAACTTCTCGAAGAGAGGGTCAGTGGGCTGTCGGGCCTGCAGGCTGCCAACCAGGATGGAAGGGGACAGGCAAAGGAGGAGCCTTGGAGGCAAGGGGCAGTGTCAACAGTGAAGGCAAGGACAGGTGGCCGGCTCACGAGGAGCCTAGCTCAAAAGGAGCACCCCGCAGCCTGTGATGCCACCAAACAGTGGTCTGGTCTGCCACCCCACCCAGCATGCCTTTGCCCTCAGCTCCTGCACCAAGCTCAGGCTGCTGCAGTCCTGCAAAACATGCTAGCAAAAATAAAATAAAATAAATGGTGAAGAGCTCTACAACAATCAAATGGTGGTGGCCAATGATCATGTTAATATTCCTGGTGCAAGAATTGTTAGAAGATAGCTTGTCAAAGAGGTCCTCTTTCTTTCAGGTTCCTCAAAACTTCTTTGGAAGGCTTCTGGGCTAACAAAAATAATAGTAACAGCCACAATGACAATAGCAATAATAGATAACTTTTAATGTTTACCTTGGAACAGACACTGTCTTAAGATCTATATATCACTTCTTAATTGTCATATTTCCTGCATGACAGGTAGTTGCCCTTATCATTCCATTTTATAGCTGACAAAACAGTGACTCAGAGGTTACACTGCTAATAAATGGCAGAACCAGTTTTTGAACCCAGACTTACTCCAGAATCTATGTCAACACACCAAATCTTTCAATATTTCTATGGCTTACATATGAAATGCCCACCCAAAGCTCATGTTTTGAAAGCATGATCCTCAATGCAGCAAGGTTCAGAGGTAGAGGTATTTAGGTAGTTTTTGGACTGTAACCTCTTTATTCGATTAATTCATTTAATGAATTCATAATTTGAATGACTGCTGGGTGGTAACTGTAGGCAACAGATGTGTCTGGAGGAAGTGGATCACTGGGGGCATGACTTGAGGACTATATCTTGTCCCTGGTTCCTTTCTCTCTGTGTCTCTGTCTCTTTCTGCTTTCTGGCTGCAGCTGAGCGGCTTTCCTCTGCCATACCTTTCCACCATGATGTTCTTTCTGCCTCACCTTAGGTCTAGAACAATGGAGTTACCAACTATTGACTGAGACTTCTGAAACCATGAGCCAAAATAAACTTTTACTCCTCTAAATTGTGCTTGTCAGGTATTTTGGTCACAGAGATGAAAAGCTGACGAACATAAATGTCATTTCTAATCTTGGCATAATGTCATAAGGACCTGATTCAGGGCCTGTATGTTGGCTGGAGAAATGGAAAGGAGGAGGATTGCAAAGAGGTCTGCAGGACCAAAATGGTGGCACTTCAGTGAGGGCAATGAGAGAATCTGGAAATACACTATAAATTGTCTTAGAGGTCAGGCTAGTCTTGTGGTTCCAGCTCTGGTTGAGCATTGAATCAACCAGAGATTTATTAAAACGCAGATTCCCAGAACCCTCCATAGATGACCAAATCAGATCTACTCAAGCAATACTCCAGGGTGAAAGCACTTCTCAAAAGCCCTCCAGACAACTTTATACCTAGGCTAACGAGTGAAAAGTTCAACACTAATAACTTTTGATGAAGGTGAGCAATGACAGGAACCCAACATGCTTTTGACGAAGATATGTAACAACAGAAATTTTTACACCCTTCTGGTGGTAGTGTAATTTGTGATAAAATCTTGAGGAAAAACTTGGCACATACCCAGTGACTTTGGGATTGCATTCCTGAGTATATAACCAACAGAAACTCTTGCACATATGCTCAAGAAAATAAGAACAAACAGGAATTCATAAAACGGCATTTATAATGTTAGCAATGAAAATAGAAACAAATGCCCATTAACAGGCGAAAAGAGAAAATAATAGTGGTACATTCATACAATGAGCTACTACTACACACAAGAGAAAATTTGTAAATGATGGTTGTACATATCCAACACTGATAAACAGCAAAAAAGAGCAAGTCACAGAAGCATATAAATTATATGACTTCACTGATAAATTTGTTCAAAAACAGGCAAAACCAAAACATATTTTGAAAAATATACTTACATGTAATAAAATTATAAAGGAAAGCAAATAAATGATAAAATTTAAGATAATGGTTACATTGGAGAAAGGGTATGCTATGTGAGATTAGGATAGGGGTCTTTAGAGATAGTTAGAATGCTCTGAGTTTTGTTTTTTTTTTCTTTTTAATTTTGTTTTGTTTTTAGATAAGGGCTGGTTACACTGGTAGTTCTTTTATTTTTCTATAAATTTGGTGTTTTGGTTTAGATGTGAAGTGTCCCCCCAAAACTCATGTGTGAGACAATGTAAGAAAGCTTAGAGGTGAAATGACTGAGTTAAGAGAACCTTAATTTAGTGTGTTAATCCTCTGGTAGGAATTAACTGAATGGTTACTGTGGGCAGGTAGGGTGTTAGAGGAGGTGGGTCCCTGGGCAGGGCGGTTCTTTTGGGGTATATATTTTGTCCTTGTTGAGCGCAGCTCTCCCTCTGCTTCTTGGTGGCCACATCCTGAACTGCTTTCCTCTGTCACATTACTCCACCATGATGTTCTGCTTTACCTCAAGCATAGAGGAATGGAGCCTGCTGCCTATGGAGTGTGATCTCTAATATGTTGGGCCTTCAATAAATGTTTCCTCCTCTAATTGTTCTTGTCAGATATTTTGGTCACAGCAACAAAAATGCTGATTAAAACACTTCATATATATATTTATTATGTATGATGACATTGATAATTTTCAAAATGTAAGAAAATGTGACTCAATATAGAAGGATATTTACTTCAACATTATTTTAGTAGCAAAACCTGGGAAATCTGAAATTTTGCCATTGGGGGACTGATTAAATATGTTATAATATGGGATATTATGTAGATATTAAAAAGAATAAGAACATGCCTGTAATCACAGCAGCTTGGGAGGTCAAGGCAGGAGGATCGCAAGTTTGCTCACAGAAAAAGTGAGGTGCTAAGTAACTCAGTGAAACCCTGTCTCTAAATAAAATACAAAATAAGTCTTGGGCTGTGGCTCAGTGGTTGAATGCCTCAGAGTTCAATCCCTGGTTCTCCCCCAAAATAAATAGGTATTTATTTTGGCTGGGAATATGGTTCAATGGCAGAGTGCTTACCAAGTCCCAGATTCCACACCTAGCACCACACACACACACACACACACACACACACACACACGCAACAGTACAATCTCTATACATTGTCCATATTAAGAGGAAAAAAGCAAGCTCCAGAAAAAATGTATATTATTATTCCATCTTAATAAAAAACTACCACAGAAGCTTATCTGTGGGTGTTTTTATAAGCATTAGCAAAAGCATGGAGAGGTACACACAGGGAAGAGATTGCCAGTTGCCTTCCCCTTCAGACATTCTCTCCTTGCTCTTTAAAATTAAAACTGGCTTTTAATCTAGGTATATTGCCACTTGGGAAAAAAAGCTTCATTTCCCAACCTCCTTGGTCATGGGTGGGACCATGTGATTCAGTTTAGTCAAAAAAAGTGTAGACAAATTGGGAGCTTAAAGGGAGACAACCCAGATGGGCCTGGAGTTCATGCAGTGAGTCTGTGGTGGGGTTGAAACTAGAACACAAATCTTTGGACTTGCTATTTAGTGGTCTTTTTTAAAAAAAATTTAAATTTACATATGACAGTGGAAAGCATTACAATTCTTATTACACTCATAGAGCACAATTTTTCATATCTTTGTATACAAAGTATATTCACACCAATTCATGTCTTCATACATGTACTTTGGATAATGATGACCATCACATTCCACCATCATTTCTAACCCCATGCCCTACCCCTTCCCCTTCAACCCCTCTGCCCTATCTAGAGTTTGTCTATTCCTCCCATGCTCCTGCTCCCTATCCCACTATGAATCAGCCTCCTTATATCAAAGAAAACATTTGGGATTTGGTTTTTTGGGATTGGCTAACTTAGCATTATCTTCTCTAACTCCATCCATTTACCAGCAAAGGCCATGACTTTATTCTTTTTTATTGCTGAGTAATATTACTTTGTGTATATATGCCACATTTTTTAATCCATTCATCTATTGAAGGACATCTAGGTTGGTTCAACAGTTTAGCTATTGTGAATTGTGTTACTATAAACATTGACGTGGCTGTGTCCCCGTAGTATACTGTTTTTAAGTCCTTTGGGTATAGACTAAGGAGAGGGATAGCTGGGTCAAATGGTGGTTCCATTCCCAATTTTCCAAGAAATCTCAGACTGCTTTCCATATTGGTTGCACCAATTTGCAGTCCCACCAGCAGTGTATGAGTTTACCTTTTCCTCCACATTCTCGCCATGACTTATTGTTGTTTATATTCATAATAGTCTTCAAACCATAAAAGAAGTATTCTTAAATGGGGGCCCTGAGAAGCCAGATATTTGGTAGAAACAAAGTAGAGATAGCCTGGCTTCTGATGGATTTAAGGTCTGCTTGGGATATCCAAGTGGCTTGCTCAATAAAGGTGTGATTCCAGATGAATTAAGAATTTTCAGAGGCTTTATGTAAGACTTGTCATTGTTTTAAGTAACTAAAACCTGACTAGTGATTTAGAAATTTGACAAGTTTCAAAATATCAGAAAAGTTTTATTTTTTATTTTTTGTCTTATTTGTCACTGAAAAAAAAAAAAAGAATAAAAACCTTTCCAACGAAATCCTGAAATGGGGACTTTTCTTTTCTTTAATAAAGGAATACTTAAAATTTTTAAACATGAACTTACAGATAAACAGTATAATATGAAACTTAACAAGATGTTGTCTCAAGCCGTTTAACAAAGGCAATGCAGACTTTTCTCTTTACCTAAAGCAGAAGTCGGCTTAGGGTCATATCTTGAAAGTAAGAATTCTGACATATTGCCAAAGTTCTATTTTGTTCTCAGTAGATTTTAGCTTTTGGAAAATGATTGTTGTAACACTTTTTCGTTCAACCATAGAAACAAGGAAAAGAAAGGACTCCTTTAAATATAAAAATTAAGATAAAGATCAATCGCCTTCAACCTTTCCTGGCACGTTAGTTGAGTCACTACGTCCTACTGTGAACCATGCAGTGGTCAGACTTGAACTCTACTCTCTTCCTTTCCTAGGTCAAGCCACCTCCCATCTTCATGCCTCTGTTTATTTCAGTTATTTGTAAAGAAAAGAGGCTTTCTTGTTAAATGTTGGCTTTTCCCAAGTTTCTCTCTCATACATAAAGATGTCAAGAATTTTATGTATGTCACATACATACACAATTACAAATGGTTTCTAATTGTTACTTTGTGGAAATCGAGCTTCTCTCTTCCAATGAAGAGCTCTTTTCATTATTTCTACCATTCTAGAAAATGGAAGTCGGTAAACGTTACTATTACTAAAGCAAGATCAATCTCATGTGTTCTATAGAATTAAGGAAAAGACATTGTACTTATATGTTTTCTTATTTTCTCTACACTATACTTTACTTCTTAATAAATGAAGAAGCTCAAAATACGAAGATGTGAGCATTTGATAGCACTTCAACATTTCAGGGAACACATGTTGCTAATGGCCGTTCTACGCATCTCCCTTCACTCACCCACACACCTGTGGACAGAGCACATATTGAACCTGAGTATCAAACACCAGAGCCAATTTATAGCAAGTGATAAGGAAATAGTCTTACCTCTAGAAGCAGTTCATTTTTCAGTGCCAAAGGAAAAGTGTTTAGTAGGTATTTTATAGGCCATATATCGAATACACCATAAGACATCTGTACTTGCTCAAACTAAAAGTCCTTCGCTAGAGATGAGCCAACATTCTGAGTTGTATGAATGTATGTGTGCGTGTGCGTGTGCGTGTGCGTGTGTGTGTGTGTGTGTATTCATACACACATATGGGTATCTGCACCCAAAGAGTTTCCTGTAGAATCTTCTTGGAGAATTTTTTAGGAAACATTTTTTGGTGATCAGCTCTGCTTCTTTCCTATGAGACAGTTCAGTGAGCAACACATGAAGTGTTTCTGTTTGTTTTGTTTTTGGAAATAGGGATTGAACTCAGGGGTGCTTAACTACTGAGCAACACAGCCCTTTTAGTTTTTTGAGACAGGGTCTTGCTAAGTTGCTGAGGCTGGCTTTGAATTTATGACCTCCTACTTCAGCTTCTCAAGCCACTGGGATTATAGGTGTGGGCCACTGAGCCTGGCATATGAGCTGTTTTGAGTACTAGGTTCTGGGCCCAAACATGTGCCACCTGACAGTGTGAATTTGTTCCATTCCTCTCCCTTCTCAGGCTGCAAGTCCCTCGTGTTTCAAACTGGAATGGTGCCACTTCCTCCACAGAGCTCACAGGGTTGCTTGGCAGTGAGAATAAACGTGAGTGAGTCCTCTGAAAACTGGACAGCACTGTGCATTCTAAGGTGGCCTCATCACTTCTTTTGGAAAGGACTGTCTTGGCAGGAGAAAGTCACCCCTTGTCCATTGGTTGACAAGGTCCCCATGCAGCTATTTCACAGAACTTTCTTAAACAAGGAGGATGAGTCATGTGAGAAAAGGCCCTGGCTAAATCACATTTGGGGAAATAAAACAGGCCCATCATTTCATAGCTTCTCTATGTGCCCAAGATACTGCGTCCGCAGACAAGGAAAAAGGGCCCCTGGCTCTGGCAAGCCCTTTCGTCACCATCGCAGCAGGCCTGAGAGGCTGCCTCAGACCCATGGTGGAATGTGTCACCCCTCTCCATAGCCCGCTTAGTGAATCACCACATTGTAAACTATTCAGCAGTTTTTACATTAATAAAATAAAAATTAGGTTTCCTGGGCGTATATGGTTTATCACAGTAAGTCTGTGTTAATATTTCCTAATCATAGTGACCTCAGCCTGCCAGAATGCACAGGGCCCTAATCCTCGCTGTAATGTTTTCTCATTAGCTACGCAGCATTGCCACACCAGTGGCAGCGACCAAGCACCGCCTCAGGCACCACTGGAATTAATTACTTAGAAGAAACACTGCTGTTTTGAATTGTCATCTTGAATTTATCACTTGCCACTTAATGTAACTCATCTGACCTAATACCTCCATCGTGTCACCAGGGGCCTTGGCACGGGTTTCACCAGGGTAATAGCAGGGGGGTTCTGTATACCTAATGTGGTCGAGTCGCCAAACACACAGCTGCTGGAGGCCTGGTTAAAATCCTACCCTGGAGGCAAAGCATGCTAACAATGCCCCTAGCAAATTGCAGATTACCCATACGTCATGTTCCATCTGAAGCTAAGAGTGATTCAAAGGAAGGCCCGAAACATCTAATTTCTGCTGCTTGGAGAAGATAATCTTTCATTTCTTTGGATGGAACAGCCCTTACCATTTGTTTCTCTCACGCTCTGTTTCTGAACATAATGAAACTGGCTATTCATATATGGAAGGAAAAGCAACTCTGGGGGAATTGTAGTGCTAGGTCTGGGACCTTTTTCTTATAAATTCTGGAGAAATTCCTCATTAAATTACTCACACAAAACAATGCAATTTTACTGTAGGTTGTGTTTCCCCCAAAATCAGAACAAAATTGTAACCCAAGTTGAAATCTGCGCTGTACTTTATTAGGACTACATGTTGCCTGTCCTGTGCTTGTAAGGACAATTCCATAATAGCTAGAAAAACGCCCATTTAATAAGGGATTAATGATTTGGTTAGTTTCAGTAAGCCTGAGAAACGATTTCAGTGTGAAAAATAAGCTTTGATAAGGCTCTGAACAGCAGTCCTCTTAATCACAATTTTCATTTGTAAAAACCATGCACATGACATCAATGTATTTCAACTTTTAGGCCCAATTTGTATTCACCCAAGTGTTGTTATTTCCATTTAAAAGTTAGTCTTTTAGTTCTACTACAACTTTCAATTCAAAACATGACATACACATGTTTTCATGTGGGTGTGTAGACATATATGTGTAAATGCTTAGCTACTAGCCTGTGGACATAATAACACAATACCATAATATAAAATCAAAGCAGGAAAATTCCACTGATGAAATAATAAGTAAAATAGATTTACTTTAATAATGACTATTCCCAGCATATTTCATAGACAAAACCATTTCCTTTGGTTACCACACTATACTATGCATAGTAAAGTTTGGGAGATGTATAATACAATATAAACATTAATAGTTACACAATTGTGTTGTTTTAGAAAGACTATTTATAGAGAAAATACAAAATGCCTCCCCAAAGTATACTTAGACCTAAGCCACCATAATCTTCCTGCTCATACAGCAGGAAATCTAATACACCAGCTCAATAAACCTGTAGGAAACAAAGGTTTTATGTAGCATTAAGTGTCACAATATTAAAATGCCCATATTACTTTCAATTGCTCTTATAAGCCTCTTTTTAACAATCCAGAAAGTTGAGTGCCATTATAAGAATATTGTCCTGTGTAGTAAAGGACAGGAAAGGTGAAATAAAACCCCACCCCTTTACCTGTGTTTGTGTTATGGACTTAATACCATTGGTGCTTTTAACACAGAGGCTCACCCTTCTAACTCTCCTCCTTGTGTCCTTAGATGTTCTATCAATGGTGACACAGCATGTAGAAGGGTGTCATTGCCTGGACTGCAATGCCAGATCAGCCATATAATGGATCTCTTTTGGAATAGGTTTTCCTTTCCAGTAAATGTAGCATTGTGTGCTATAAGCTGTCCAGGCTACACTAAGAGGCTACAAAGCCCTTTCCAAGTATCAAGTACTTTATTCCACAAATGCTCATTACAGGTGGTAATATAGCAGCAACTGAGATCACCATCCTCAGAAGTATAAGTTTCCCCCAAACAGGGACAGTTGCTTTTGTGAGTTTTGCAGAGTGTCTGGTACTCTGTAGCTGCCTAATTAATACCTAATGACAATGATGAACCACTGGTGATATTCAGCTAACTAATTGGGGTCTTATAGTATCTCAGAAAGTTTCAACTTAATGGCCATTAAATGGTAGTATCTTCTATTTCTATTGCACCTGCCAACTCCCTAAACTTTCTGCAAACAGAAATTCATTAACTGAAGCTCTTTGATGAAATATTAATTGTACAAAAGCACATTTTGAACACTTGAGAAATACCTAGTGTTGATAAAATGACAGTTTTCCTTTAAGCACAGATTCCCCCTTTTAATTTCTTGCATACCCTTAGGAAAGGGAGCCTAACCCTCTCCATCTGGGGTTAGTAGATACAAATCCACTGACTGCCCCTTACATTGCTCTATGTCGGGGTAAGGGGAAGGTATCTTTAATAAATATTGGTTGGGTGAACTACGAGACTGTAGAAACTTCATGAAACTTCATGATAATCACACACAAGAAAGCATAACACACTGCAACACATTTATAAAGACTGGGTTAGTTAGCATCCAAATTTGGGCAGAAGTCCTTCTCCCTCTGGGCAGAGGTCTAAGGACAGCTGTAGTCTGCAGTGGTGCTTCTGTGGCCATCTCTTCAGTACAATTTGTGAGCTGGATTTTCTTTCCACTCCTACAATACCCAAACTATTAACTCACACGGTCTCACACCCTTCACAAGCCCTCTTCAGGCAGGCCTCACTGTGAAAGCTTTGCTGATCTTTTGATATTTTTAAATGACTTAAACTGATATATTTTAAAATCCCGACTGTTAACATTAAAAATATACCAGTGCATGTTGGGAATCAATGGCATTTAGTGCTGTTGCCCTTGTAAAAAATCCAAATCCTAAATGGTTCATCATAATGTTATTGGCAGATGTGGTTTTATACTTTTAAATTCCTTGGAGTTGCTGGAAAGGGGGGGTGGTGGAAAGAGAACATATAGATATGCCTATGTAGATGAAATGACATCATAAAAATCCAGTTACCTGATGGTGAAGTAAGGTAACTCTCTGTGGCTGAATTATTTGTTATTGGAAAAGAGGCCTAAAGCAAAGGAGAAAGTGTGCCATCTGCAACTGAATGTTTTCAATTACTTTTTATCATTCTCGGGCATTCTCACTGCAACATATATATGGGGATGCAAGATTATTTTACATTCTAAATGAAATCAACCCATGTGCAGCATTTACTTTGCAAATGGAGACCCTATTCCCTTTCACTTCTCTCCTAAAATAAGACAAATATATTTGTAGTCACCAAAATGATCATTTTTCCTGTGAAATGATTCCCTTTCATCTTAATATCCATTTTCATCATAATGGACTGTATTAACCACAAAGTCCCCAGCTTGTGTACTCCTAGGTAACACTTGTCATGTTGGAATTTAACAACATATATGCTCAGTTGCCTTCTGGACTAGAAATATAGTTAAAGAAGATGCACATTTTTCACTTCTTAAAAAACAGTTGCAAAATAATCATACCCTATGAAGATCAAAGACAAAGAGGACATGGCACGTGATAGAAAGAGACACCACAACGTAAATAACTGTAATGTCAATAATTATTCACCTAGAACTCACTAGGGCAGGGACTAGGCACTGAAGGACATCAACTCAGGACAGAGAGAAGCCATTCTGTTGAGCAAGGCTGTTCTGCATCCCTGGGCAAAGAGCTTTGCCTGTCCTGGCCTCCAAGGAATAGCGTAGACTCCTAGCTCACATGCCGCTCCTTTGATTTCATTCATAATACCTTATTTGGCAACAGGAAGAGAGGGAAATTTCAAACAAAATCTTTTTCAGCACCTGGAAAACAATCTACCTAAAAGCAAATTCCTGTGCTCATTACTGTGAGGCTGAGCCCATCGCAGCCATTGTCATGCAAGCACAGTTGTAAGTAATAATGTGGCCTTTAATGACGGAATGATGGACCTGCCAAACACTTGCTCCTGCCATAGACTGCTTGCATTTCCCTGCTGGAGAGCACAGAGATGCCCATCTGGGAGTTATTAACATATCCTCGTCAATTCAGAACCGACTTTAACATAATCCATATTTGTTGGAGAAAGTCCAACATCAGCTTGAGAACAGCAGTCACGTGCCTCAATGACACATTTCAAACAGCACACACCGAGCATGCTTGGGCAGCTAAGCAATTCCAAAATGCAAATAGCTGAAGCAGTCTTCTGACTAGATAAAAAGGACAAATCCCTTTTGGCAAGAGACTGGATGTCCTCTTAATGTCACAGGAAAACAACCAAACCAGGAAAGATTCAAATTCCAGAGGCATTAATTTGGCTTTGGTGGGTTGCCAGAAAACATTTCTGTTTTGGTTTATTCCAATCATGTTGGTGAAATCAATCTCAAGTCGAACCTTGGACTTCAGCTCTTGTCAGGCAGAGCTATTTGTCTGGGATGCAGGAATACAGATCCTTTTAAACCAACGATGTTGCACATTGTAAGTTTGCTTGTTGACATATGCATAAGCATACATCTCTTCCTTTAAAACACAACAAAGAGCTATCAGTTCCATTTCAACATCATCCCAGTTCTTGTTCTGAATGGGTTGCCTAGTATAAACACATCCCTGGAAGATGCTAGATCAATTATGTGCCTAAATCTGAACCTTCATGAAATTGATTTATATCAAAATATCATGTAAGGTCTCTGGAGGTCATCTCCAAATGAGGCACTGGTCTCTGTGGGTATTGAACGTGCACCCCAACACTTTTTCAATGACTTCAACATGCTGAACTACAGTTCATCATCTAAATTCCTCGGGTTGATAGATATTTTTTATGTTATCTGTGCTTCATAAATGAAACAAATTAAGAATATAAAAAAAGAGAAAGTGTGATGCAGCCACACCCATTCCTAATGAGGTGGAATTTGATAAAACTGCTATAAAATTAAAATCCTGCTTTTAGATTATGCAAACCAAAGTCAAATGCAGATTTTTCCTTCAAATATTTAAATAGACTCACATGGATAGATCACTAGACTGATAGTGGTATTGTACCACTATTAGATTTTCCTCATTTGATTCTCATATTGTGGTTATGTGAGAAAATGTTTTAGTTCTTAAGAGGTACATGTGGAATAATTTAGGAATAAAGCCTATGATATCTGGAAATTTCTTAAATAGCTCAACAAGGAAAACATAATGAATATACATTGAAAGAGAAAATAAATGTGGCAAAAGTTTCATATTCAACGTATATAAGTGAAAACCGCATTTGTGTTTCTTGTATCATTTTGGTGACTTTTTGGTAGACTCAGGAATTTTCAAAATAAAAAGTCAGAAATAAAATAGAGTATAAGATAGTCATATGGGGTTTTTAAAAAATAAAATTCACCTTTTGGAAACTTTCTCTTGTTTACTATTCTTTGCTTAATATTTTAAATAAGGAGAAGACAGAAAAGAAGAAAAACCATATTGAGGGGAAATACCATGCAGAGGGACAGGAGGATGAGGTCAGAGACACAAAGAAAAAGGAGGAGTGAGATAGCAGAGAGAAGAAAACCCTGAAGGGAGGAGAAAGCAGATCTACGCACAGTCCGGAGCCTGAGGAGCAGAACCCAGGGCCACCTCCCAAAAGCAGGGAAGAAGAGTAGAGGTGTTTCCTGCAGCATAGGGATAATACCAAAATGTCACTTTCTTCCTGCCAGCTAAGGGGCCTGGGTAGCCCACTGCTAGTGGCAACATGTTTTTTCCTTCAGTAGAGAAGGGAATTCAGCCGTAGGCAACCTGGAGGCCAGACTGAGGACTGGGCCATAACATTGAGCCCAGTTCCAAGTGGGGCAGCCACCCATAACCCTCCTGGCATGGGAACAAATCAGACCTTACTGGGATGCTAGTGGCTTAGCAAGGGTTTGGGGGGTTGCCTTTAGCCTTTTAGAAAAGATTCTGCATTTGTGGTTTTCATGAGTTATGAAAGTTCTGATTGTGAATATAAAAATCATGAAATAGCAAATAATTAGCCTTCATTAGAATATGTATATAGTCTTTAATTCATCCATGAACTACCAGAGATAATGGTAGTGGAAGAAGTCACTATACTTGTGTAGTCTAGATTACTGGCTGAGATGTATTACAGAGCCATCCATGCAAGAAGGGGTGTGGGTATGGAAACTGAGGGGAGGGAAGGGGCAGGAGCAGATGAGAGGCACGCTGGCAAGAAAATGGACTTCTGGGAGCCATAGGATAGCTACATGTCACCCCACTCCACGACTTGGTTACCTGCAATTAGGCAGGTCACTACAGCAAGTCACCCCAATGAAGAGCAGCTTCAGTAATCTCCCTCACCTTGGAATTCTGTTGGGCAACCTCCAAGTGGGCTCATCAACCTCTGAGCTCAGAAATTTCTATGAACTGATTATAATAAAAACATGGAGTCAACATCCTTCTTCCTCCTCTTCTTCTTGTTCCTCTTCCTCCTCTTGGAGGCAGGAAAAAGTATATAAAAATTATTTGCCTTTGTCTTACCTTAGTCTCCTCTCAGTTGATAAATAGTTTAGAGCAATATGGTTTGTGCTCAAGACAACAAACTCTCATATAGAGTTTCAAATTTTACTGTCAAAAACCAAGTAATCAGTGTTAAACAGAAAACCTGGGCATTTAGAGCCACGAACAGAGAGAGATGCTTGGGCTTGGGTTCCTCCGCTGACTCTGCCCGCCTCTGTTCTGTCAACATTGTGACATATTCTGGTTTTTGGCTTCTTTCATTATGGCCCTTGATGTTCACTTAAATGTGATTTTCCTGATAGAAAAATATTAGGGTGTAGTGGGCTTAACTTGTTTGGGGCCCTGTAACTGCTCTGGGCTCATGGGGAGGGGGAGCTCTCTGTCCAGGGGTCAGGTCAAGAGCTGTGTCCTCTGTGGTTTTTTTCCCATGGAATTGAGGACATTTGGCTTCTTTGATGAGATGGCATTTGCTCTGAACATTCAGTGAGATGGAGACATGGGGTTTCCATGTGGGCTCTGAGGAAAATGCCAAATGACTAATATAAAAGCTTAGCCTGAGAACTGACCATAGCACTTAAAAGTTATGTCCTAGGGAACTCATGTTTGTTCTTTTAAATGTGGCAACTATTCAGCTCAAGACAGCAAATGAGGTACCTGCTCCTTCACACAATGGGGAGTTTTGCTCATTTCACACTGTGAGGTAAATGTATGTAGAATATTGCCGGTTCAAGCTAAATAGCTGCCTCATTAGGGTTATTTGGTATTTTATTATAAACCTGAATTTCTCACAAAACATAGAAGAGGGTGAAATGTAGTCAGTTGCCTGGAGTAACGAGGGACATCAGTGCCACCTCTCCACCGCAGGTCTCTTTTTGACATGTTCCCATACATGATCCTATGGAAAACTCCTGTTCCTACAAACATCTCTTAATACTGGTACCATGGGCATTACCACTTTTAGGTTGGTAGTGTTGAGATAAAAAACCTACATCTAGATGAAGAATGTGCTACAATATCTTAGTTCCAATCTATGCAATCTGGAATCAGGTAAGAATGAGGCCCAGAAAGAAGTTGGATCATTAGGAAATATCTAGAATTCTGTCTTGTAGACCAGAGCAATCTAGTTCATGCAGAAAGTTCTGACAAGGAGTGAAAAGAAGTGCTACCATAACTATAAGAATGGAAGTGTCCTTCCAAGGTCTGTCATGTTATTTTTCTATTGTAAAGGATTGCTTTCTTAATTTCTTTTTCAGGTGGTTTGCCATTGGCATATAGAAGCACCAACTGACTTTTGTATGTTGGTTTTGTATTCTGCAACTTTACTGAATTTATTAAGTCGAGTAGTATTTTGGTGGAGTGAAAAAAGGAGACTGTGTGTTCATTACTTATTTCCAGCCCTGAAAAGCCACTTTCTGGCAATATCTGGAAAGCCTTGGCCTGGCAGGATACAGATGTGTTACATGGGCCACACTTGGGAATTCAAAGTATAACTTTGCCAGTCAGGTTTTAGAGCAATCTAGGGTGCCTCAACTGCTTCGAGGTGGTAGTAACTGGGGAAAGTCAGATATGGGCCCTTTAATAGGGTAATCTTACTTTAATGTTTTAGGTATGTTGCTTTACTGGTTTGTGTGTATTCCAGCTACAATAGGGCATCATAATGTCAGATAAGTGAGAAATAGAGGCATTGCTAAGGCATTGTTTTACTCTTGCAGCTTTAAGGGTATGGGAGCATCTGGTTTACTCCTTGTAATAATTATTTCTTCACCAGGATGAAGAATTGTGATCCTCAACTTCTGTAGCTGTATTCTCTTCCCTTAGGGCTATAGTCACACATGAAGATGCTACTTCCTGGCATGCAAGGAGAGTCCAGCAAACACAAATCAATAAATACGATTCATCATAGCAACAGAGTAACAAAAACTATATGATCATTTCTATAGATGCAGAAAAAGCATTTGATAAAATTAAGCTTGCTTTCAAGATAAAAGACTCTCAATACATTAGGTATAAAAGGAAAATAAATCAAACACAATAAAGGCCAACCTCACCCCTAACATCAGACTAAATGAGGAAAGGTTGAAAGCTTTTCTTCTAAGATCTGAGTCAAGACAAGGGTGCCCACTGTCACTGCTTAGATTCAACATGGTACTAGAAGTCCTAGCCAGAGCATGTAAGCAAGAAAATGAAACAAAAGTCATCCAAATTGGAAAAAGTCAAATTGTCCCTGTTTGCAGAAAATATGCCTACATATCCATCAAATCCTAAGACTCCACCCAAATCCTGAATTAACAAATTCAGTAAAGTTGCAGGATACAAACCCAACATTACAAAAATCAATAGTGTTTCTATATGCCATTAGCAAACTGTTTGAAAAAGAAATTAAGAAAGCAATCCCATTTACAATAACTATAGAAAAGAACATAAAATAGAGAGTGGATGCTTCTATTCTTTTAGTTACCATGTATGCCAGTCTGTCCTTGAACGAGGAGCACATGACAACCCCTGCTTGCTGTTCCTACCTGTACATGGCAGCTAAGCCTATATGTGATAGAGATAGTCTTCCCCCATAGCAGGGACTGTGGCTCTCATATTTTAGCCTCCATTAGAATCCCCGTAGAGGTGTCTGCACCAGAGTACTGACCCTACTGGAATTTTTAATTCAGTAGGTCAAGGGTGGGGCTGAGAATCTGCATTTCTAATAAGTCCCCAGGTGATGCTGATGGTAATAGCTTAGGGATTGTATTTGGAGAACTTCGAGGTAGATTATGCTGCACTAACAAATGACACCCAAATCTCAGGGGCTGAGAACCACAAAGGTTTATTTTCCACTTGTCTCATGTCTGTGACAGGTCAGCAATAGCTGGACTCCATGTTGTCTTCCCTCTAGGCCCCAGTGTGATTCAAAAGCCTCTTACACGTTGCCAGTCTCATGGCAGAGGGGAGAAGAGGACATCATAAGTGACTGCCCAGCTCTAAAGTTTTGGCTTTTACATCATTGGCTAAAGCAAATCACGTGGTTGAATTTGATGTTAGTGGCAAATGAAGGGTCCAACATTATTGTGAGTAATTATAGAGCCTACTATTTTCCCTGTTTTCAGTTATCACCTTTCTCCATAGTAATTGCACTCAAGTTTTGACTGAACATAAGGCTGCCAAGAATAAGTCGTGCATTGCTCAGACTCTCCTGCAGCTAGACACGGCTATGTGATAACTTCTGGTCAATGCATTGTAAGTAGAATGTTGTACAGTTGGTCCAGAAACCTTCCTGAGAGAGCAGCACACGTGTGCCCTTTGTCTCTTGCTTTTTAAAATTCCTTTCTCCATCTATCACCTAAAATGCAAACACTCGTCTTTGAAGCATTGAGGTGGTGGAGACTGTGCCTCTAATAGAAAAGAGAAGGCGGGAGGAAACACCATGGCAGCCCCAGACCACCTACCCACACTTCCACATGAGAAATAAAATTCAATCTTGTCTAAACCACTGTTATCTTGGGTTTCCTGTCACTCACATCTGAATGTAATCCCAACTAATGCTCCCGCGGAAAGGCTTTCTTTTGAAGTCTGCTCACTTCTGTCTACAGCTTCTTGTGTTCCACTCATCCATCAGCTATTTTCTGAGCTTCTGAGCTATTTCTTTCCTTCACAGACCTTTCCTCTCATTCTTAACAATACAGTGAGAAGGGAAGGCCTACAGAAAGAGATCAAAATAGCTTTGTTCTTTCCAGAAACATAAACGAAGACAGGGATGCATAATCTGATGGTGAAGAATATAACAAAGAACTTTCCTAAGGAGCTTCTGAAACTGCCTCTTCATATTGTAATGACATTGGCAATGCCCCTCTTCTTGCCAATCCCTCCCCTGCAGGGTAGGAGCATTTCTGATGTCTGGGTTTAAAGTGATTTGCATGCCACCCCAGGGCTCATCTGACCGCAAGGATCAAGGCCAAGACATAAGCACTTAAATATGGCTGTTAGAGGCCTGTGGTCTTCGTGTTCCTCTCCTGCCTTCATTCCTAACTCCCCATCCCCGCCTCCATGCTCTCTTTCCCAGTCTCTTCCCACTCCGCCTGCTTTTGCCTTCTTCACAATTAAACTGTTATCCACATCTCTCCACAGATAGGAGCCTTAGAGAAGAGGGTTAACAAAAGTCAAAAGGTTGAAAAGGGGAAGCAGAAGCAAGCAGGAGGAGGCCAGCCCAGGGCTGCAGGGCTCTTCCCTAGGTAGGGACTGTGCATGTTCAAACCTCACTAGGTCAAGACGCACAGTTCAGTAGGCAGTTCAGTACGTTCCCTTAAGGCACAGGGATAATTCACCACTTCAGTTATACACATGTGGTTTGTAAACCATATATTTCTTTCAAGAGTATTTCTATTCTTATGGAGAGCCATTTGTTGGAGCATTTCACATGCACAATCTATTGCAGAATACATCATCAGTTATCAAACAATGTCCCAAGGAAACAATGGCTATTTTTCTTTTTTTTTTTAAATAACTTTATTTACTTTTTATGTGGTGCTGAGTATCGAACTCAGTGCCTCACACATGCCAGACAAGTACTCTATCACTGAGCTACAACCCCAGTCCTGGCTATTTTTCTTAAAACAAAAACAGAAAAACTAGTTTTCATGATCATATATGTTTGAGAACCATGCTACCCAAGGATCTTCTAGATATTCTCAACACATGTTGGCATATTCAAGTCTCTGAGAATTTCTTGATTTTACAAGGCTATTTTCTCATGTCTATTCTTACTGAACCATGGAATGCTTTTTTGAATGTAATGTCCATTAACATCTTATGGAACTTGATCTTGGAACACAATTTGGGAAACTATCTTAAAAGAATGTAAAGTGTTGTAAAATACATGCCACATTAGTTTTTAACTTAAACATTTTTAACATATTGACAAGATTGTGTGTGTATATGTATTTTTTTCAAAGTATTTGTAATTATTTGATATGTCTACATTGTGCAATGATTATTGTAATCAATTTAATATATCTATTACCATTCATGCTATATATTAGATCCCTAGAACTTATTCCTCTTATAATTTAAGGTTGGTATCCTTTGATCAACATCTATCTATTTCCTCTACCTCCAGCCCCTGGAAACTACAGTTATACTCTGTTTATGTGGACTTTTCTGATTCCACATCTGGCCTTTTTCACTTAGAAATGCCACAATATACTTTTGTAAGAGGAGTTACCACAACCTGCACTTTTATGAATATTCATAACCTATCAACTCTGAAGTGGGACCACACATGAATTAAAACAGAACACAATTCAGAATCATATGCCAGTGGCACAAAACTCATAACTGTTTATTTATACCAGCTTTCAAAAACTCATAACTGAACTGCTGGACTATTTACTTTAGGAGTAAAATAAATTCAACTGTTAGAGAATCACTATAATGAGTGATTAATAATAAAATACCCAAGGGAACACTCATCTAAAATATTAGATACGGAAGAGACTATGACTAGGAAAGATGATTTTAGATTAAGTTATGCAAAAGAAAAGAGTGAGTTTGAAATAATGCAATTCACCTTCAGTATGACATTAGCCCAGGGCTTTAGTGGCTCAGCATCCCTCTCTGCCCAGAGGCAGTGAGAGAGCTTGGGCTTTAGCCTCCACTTATCCTCAGAAAGCCCTGTGTTTATTACTATTACATTTCCCACAGTGCATTGTAATCATTGGTTTTTTTTTTTTTTTTTTTTTTGGTGTTTCACTGTATTGGACTGTGAGATTCCTAATAATAAATATTCTATCATATTGGTCTATCTCTACTCTAGACATTCAATAGTAAGCACAGAGTGGGCGTTCAATAATATTTGTTGAATAAATATCTTTGAGAATCGCAGATGTATGTTATATAACCATACTCTGGGCTGAATTTCAACAAGTGGGGACTTATCATCACACAGATCATATGACACGTAAATGTGGCCAAAAGACAGCAAAGAATTTCCTGGTTGAGGAACAATGGCTACCTCTGGAAGCCAGGCTAGGTTGCTGGTGGTCAGGTGTGGGTGAAAGATTTATTTTCTATTTATAGCCTTTTGTTCATTTGGATTTTATCTTATGATAATGTATTTTTTAATCAAAATTAATAATACTTAATGCACTTATCAATGACTGCTGGAGAATGAGTTCTTGAATGAGAGACTATGGATTCAACTTTAAAAATTTTCTCTGCTCATAAAAAACACCATCTATTATTTGTATACAAATATTTATTGGTTAAACAGGAAATTTATTGGTTGCTGGAACAGATACAAGAAGTCCAGCTTATCTAATTCTGCCATAAAATGCCTCAAATCTTCTCTTCTAGACTGGGACTCACCCAGAACAAATTTGCACTCAAGCCATAGGAAACTCTGTTCTCTGAGTATCTCACCCAGTTCCCCAGGCTGTTTGTATAGTCTGCCAGCAGAAGCTCTCCCCAGCCTGCAATGGTCAGCTCCAGTGTCCTTTCTGAAGCCTTTCCTGAAACCCTCACCAACAGCTGGAATGAATACCTCATTTTCTGTACCTCATGATGCACCTTACTGTGCTGTCAGCATCTGACTTGCCAACATGCTGGCAACAGGAGATCACTGCAGAGGATGGTCATACATACAAGCTCTGGAGCTAGAGAGGAGTACCTGTGTGCAATTCACAAGTTCAAATTCCACCTCCACAGTGCAATGTGATGTTGAGAAACATGCCTGTTTTTTTCCCTTGTAGAATGGTAATCTTAGTACCCATGGTAATGAAGACTAAAAGAACTAGCTTTAACTATGTGAAGATTGGTTTCTATGAAAATGAAACAGATTGAGCAGAGTAGCAACTTTCCAACTTCAAGATACTTATGAAAATGATATTGAAATACAGATTTCAGGCTCTTCTTAAGCCCGGGTGGGGCTTGTGAAGATACATTTAACAAGTGCCCTGGGCAGCTCTGCTTAAGTTTTCTCTCAGAGTGTGATTTCAGAAACATACTCTTAATCGGGACTTTTCAGTCCCTGATCTACATGTTAGAACACCTGGGAAGGTTTTAAGACTACCTATATAAAACCACAGTTCCAACCCCAAGATTCTAATTTAATTTTTCTCAGGTGGGCCTAAGATACCATTATTTTTACAATGCCTCCCCTTGTGACTTACCATGCAGCCAGGATTAAGAACATCTGTATCAACTGTCTCTCGGTGGCTTAAATTTATCTATGTACAGATATTAATACACAACAAAACAGATTTGCCTTGGAAAACACTACACATGAAAATAGGGATTCTAAATATTTGGTTTCTAAATGAATAAAAAATTAAACAATAAATTTAATTCAAATTTACAGTGGTCAAGTAAGCATTCCTGTTGCTTTAGTTTGACTTAAAAGCTTAGACAAATGTCAATTGGTGAGCCTCACCAAACATCAGCTTTCATCTATCAGGAAAGAGAAAGCAGTTGATTGGCAGTGACATTTGCAATGCACCTATTGTTTTGAGCATGCAGTTCATGGGTTATTTTCTGAAGTCCATGGTGTGTTAACTGCCATGAGAGTTATGGCATATAATTGTACATTTAACAATGTAAAAAGTACTTATGCTTTTAATGGAAAGAAGTAAGTGAATCAATCCCATTCAATGAGATATGAAACTACCTTCAATGAGATGGTACTTTGGCTCTGAAAAATTAATCAATTTCCCTCACAATATGCAGTGTAGGAAACTAGTTCCTGAACTGAGCGTAGAAACAGTCATTCTCTGAAATCTTGAATTGATCATTCCTAAACTTTAAAACCAAGCACCTTTTTTTTCAAAGGGTTCTATTTTTGAATTCATTGTAGTTATGCCCTGATGTCAAATCTTGCATATTATATTGGTCATTTTGTTAAAAAGCCCACTTGGTCATCTTCTGGATTTCTTTTCTTTCAAAGGGGTGAGCAAATAGTTCTTTTTATATTTTTTCCTTTTCCTTTTTTTCCCATATGTTTATGGAGTAAAATGTGATTTTTGAAATATATATATCAAAATATATATATATTTTATATGTATATTAAAAATATATACATATTGCAGAATGATTAAATCATGCTAATTAACACATCTATTATCTCACATACTTAACATTTTTTTGGTGGGGAGAACATTAAAATACACTCTTAGCAATTTCCAGGATATAGAACATTATTATTAACCAGTCACCAGGCTGTACATTTCTAAAACTTGTTTCTCTTATCTAACTGAAATTTTGTACCCCCTGACCAATTGTTCCACCAACTCCCACTCCTTATCTTAGTAACCACCATTGTACACTTTACTTCTATGAATTTGACTGTTTTAGATTTCACATTCAGACGTGATCATACTGTATTTTTCTTTCTGTGTCTGGCTGACTTTGCTTAGCATAATGTCCTCCAGTTTCATCCAGGATGTTACAAATAACAGGATTTCCTTCTTTTTAAGACTGAACAGTATTCCACGGTGTACACATACATGATTTCTTTATCCACCTCGATATGGTTGCCTCCGCATCCTGGCTATTGTGAACAGTGCTGCAATGATCATGGGAGGGCCAATGTCTCTCCAAAATATTGACTTTATTTTCTTTGAATATATATATATATATGTGCAGAAGTGAAATTTCTGAATCATGTAGTTCCATTTCTAATTTTTTGGACATCTCCATGCTGTTTTTCATAGTAGTAGTACTAATTTACATTCTCCCAACAGTATACACACACAAAACAAACCCCTTATCAGATATATAGTTTACAATTATTTTCTTCCCTTTCATAGTTGTCAATTCACTCTGTGGATTGTTTTCTTTGAAGTGCAGAATATTTTTAGTCAGGTGAAATCCCATTTGTCTATTTTTCCTTTTGTTGTCTGTGCTTTTGGGTCATATCCAAAAATTCTTGCCTAGACCAATATTGTGGAGACTTTTCTGTGCTTTGTTCTAGTTGTTCTACAGTTTCAGGTCTTATGTTTTAAGTCTTCAATCACTTTTGAGTTGATTTTCATGTACCAGGTAAGGTAAGGTTCTAGTTTCATTCTTTTGGAAATGGGTATCTGGTTTTTCTGATACCATTTAATTATTTAGGGTATTTTGTGGTTTCATGTGAATTTTAGGATATTGTTTCTATTTCTAGGGAAAATGTCATTGGGATTTTTATAGGGATTGAATTAAATTTGTAGATGACTTGGAGTAGTATGGGCATTTTAACAATATTAATTTTTCCAATCAATGAACATGGGATATCTTTATATTTATTTGTGTTTTCAATTTCTTTCAGTGTTTCATAGTTTTCAGTGTACAAATCTTTCAATTTCTTGGTTAAATTTATTCCTAAATATGTTATTTGGTTGATGCTACTATAAATGGAATTTCTGGATTCTCTTTTACTGAATTTTATGGAATTTTTCTGGGATTTCAAATATAGTGAAACATCATAGAAATACCACACTTTGGCAAGAAGAACTTTGCCAAATTATCTAATGTATATCTAAACTTGCCAACTCCAAGACAAAAATCTCCTTATTCTAATCTCAATTCCTTGTAAAATTCACTAACTTTAGATATGCAGTAACAAAAATATTTTAAATGATCATTTTCTCTTCAGAAATATCCCCCACCCACTATGCTAAGGCAAAGATGACTTCCTGTTGTGACTCTGATGTTCAAACTGCTACAACTGATGACCTCTGGAAGTTTTAGGGGAAGACCCTGGTATGTGTACATATGGCCACAACCATCACCATAGATTCCAACCTAGTCCCGAGGGCCTCAAAGGACAAGTGTAAACAAAAGCTTCTCATTAAACCTGACTTTAGCATTAGTAAGATTGTCCAAAGATTACATTTAAAGATAACTGAAGTGTTACTATATTCCTTTGTGCAGCCCAGCCATGACCCTAATTAATGTGTCTAGGAAGGACATGTATTTCTTCAAGTAATGGGTAGTTTTGTTTGGACAATTAGACCAAGCTGACAAGGAAATTTTCCATCAAACCAAGTCATAAAAAGTACATTATTCAGCATTATTATGAGTTAAGCAGTATTTATTACCTGAACTTTACAATACTCTATTATCAATCATTACCTGCCATTAAGGTATGTTAACATGAGATCAAAGAGAGAAGCCAAGCTAAACAAACAGTCATGTCTACAAGTCACTTTAGTGGTGTTCCTTTAAAGAGAGGCAAATGTCATTGAACTTAAGGATGGACAATTTGCATTTAACCAGAAGATGCAAATCCATTGCGCTGTGACAAGGCAGTGATTATATAAAGGCCATGCTTGTTATATAATTAACAAGACAAAGCTGGGTTTCCAGAGAATTTTAAAAAAGAGACCAAAAAAATAATCAAAGTAAAATGTGAGACACAAAAGTCCAGTTCTGATGGGCGCTAGTAAAGATTCATTGCTGTATCAATTCTCAGCAACCATGCTGCCTCGGAAGTCACTAAAAAAATGATATCAGATGAATAGATCTAAAGAGGAGCCCAAATGTTTTTAGCCAAGTTGTAAAACCCTGGAAACTACCTCCTGAACAAACACTCTGAAAGCTCAGAAGTCTAAGAAGCTTACAATGCCCTGGCTTTTAAGTATAATCTTGTCCCCACTTCTTCCCTCTGACTCTGGAGCCAAGAGCACAAACAAGGATTCTGAAAGGTACCCGCTTAAAAAGTACATTCCTCCTCCTTCATTCTAGAAGCGTATGATTCCATCCTTTCTGAAACAAAGCTCTTTCACCAAGGCCCATTTGCTTCCTTCCCTGGAAGGAAGATGTTCAAGAGATGCCTAGTGTTTAGCTCAGCTCAGATTTATCTACAAATAGCTGCGAGTACTTTAATAGTTCTTGTTATTCAGAATACAGGAAAGTGTCCATTGAGTGTCCTTAAAAATCTGTATCTGCCTTTTTTGACTGACGTGAGGGATAATACATACCCATGGCAGAAGAAAAGGTGTAATATTCTTATTTTCATAATGATAAACACTTCTGTAATCTAAGCAGCAATTTTGCTTATCAGAAAACATGGGTTAGAAAATTGGTTTTCAAGTTGGGTTACTTCTTGGGATTCTGGAGGGTGACTGAATAGGTCATTTAGAACACACAATCAACCAATCAACAAAGTACATTAATTACCTCCCTGCAGCAGGGGATTACAATAGGACAACACTTAGCCCCTGCCTCCATGAGATACAAGGCAATGCACACAGATGAGGCTCATGCCATTGTCCAGGCAGAGGGACAAGTGAGGACAAATGGAAGTGGGTGCCATGAGTTGGAAGAATGAGCCACTGGGCATACATCCAGTCAGTGTGTATGGGGCAGAACTCTGAGTTGGCCATAGGCAGATGGGACACAAGCTGGAGTGTGATACTTCAGACAAACAAGTAGGAACAAGGAAGGGCCATTCCAAGTGGTTGAAGGACTTGAGCAAGATTTCCTTGTGTATCAATAGGCGACTCTTCCTCTTCAGTCCAGGTAGGCGACTTACAGGAATGTACGTGGTGTAATCAGATCAGTCTGATAAATGTAAAGAGGATCTCAGTGGGCTCTAAGGAGGAATTCTTAAATTTGGTCTTTTTATTTGGAACCAATTTGTGAAGGACCTTGAAGACCAGGCTTAGAAGAATAACATCTATCAAGTTAAAATAGTGTCTGTCCTCTTGGTTTCTAGAGGGGCATAGAATGATGGAAGTGACCTTCAGGGAAGATTCCTTTGGCTGGGAACTGCAGGGGAGGCTGGAGTGTGGAGAAGCTGGATGCCAGGAGGTTAGACAAGAATTCACCAAGTCAGCCACTTCTGAAAGGGTAGTCATAGGCTGCTCTGGATGGCAGTGTGCTAGAAAACAGGAGTGACAAAGGAAAGAATTCCAAAGCTTGGAGCCATCGTTGTGCATGACAGCTATGGATGCTGGGGTGCAATTGTAGTGATGACTGATTGTCCCCCTATTTTCATTCTTCTTTTCTTTTTATAGCAACAGAAACCTGAGTTTCAGAGGAAGCATTGTAGAATCACAGATTTTGGAATCAGTCTGTGTAGGTTTAAATTTTACCTCAACCAATTACTGATGACTTGATGACTTTGTGTGAGTTTCTTAACATCTCTAACCTCAATTACTTTAACAGAAAAATGGAAATAGTAGCACTTACTTATGTGGTTGTTGTAATGTGTGTAAGGCTCTCAGAACAGTGCTTGGTTCCCAGGAAGCACTATATTAAGTGTCCATTATTTCTATTAGAGGACCATGTGGCTCTAGCATTTCTAGCTATGTGCATAACTAAGTTGTGGCCATTGAGATGTGAGTGGAAGTGATGTACACAACCCTCACACAGTGCCCTCATAGGGTACCCCACCCCATGCTGGTCAGACTGTAGACAAGAAGAAACTGAGAGGTGCATGATCATGTGGCACAGAGCTTAGGTTGTTCATGTTGTGAGTGGCCATATCTGTTCTGGCAGCTTATGTTTCTGTTATTACACAAGAAAAATAAAGCTCTGATTTAAGTCATTATTATTTTGGGGTCTTGGTTATTGTAGCTGACCAGCATTTAAATCAATACACATGGACCCAGACAAAGTCTTCTGAATGTTTCTGAGTTACTACAGGGGACTTATATTTAGATCTGTCACCAAGACTGAGCTACTAGAGGTAGAGAAAGAGGTCTGCACTCAACTAGTGCTCAAAAAGATCTGAGGCTTCTGTTTGCTAGCTTGTCTGGCATTAATCTTAGCAGCTTCAGCCAGCTCACTTTGCCTGCACAGAGGGGGGCTCCCCCTATGTCTTTGTACCCAGGGCTGTAGACTTGACTTTTGCATGCTTCTTTTCCCCTCAGTTTATCCTTCATGTTTGTTTTAACTTTATTTTTATTCATATAAAATATTGGGGTTCAAAGAGATCATTGTGATTTTTCTCAAGTTATAACCTATTCATAGGAATGGTCATCCTGAATTGCTAAGAAAATTAGGCTTCCAAAAAAAAAAAAAGGATGAGTAGGGACAGGAGATATTGAGTTGAAATGGTGGTGAAACATATGAGAAAGTATCCATCCATTGATTAAAGATGTGGGCCTTCATTTAGGAGAGAAAGGTAGGCCATATCTTCCAAATAAAGTTGCCTGGCAATTGATAGCCACTATCTAAATCCCTGTGTAAGAAACAGAAACATATAGAGCTTTATTTTAAAAAGAGAAAGCTCATCCCTTCCATGCAGGGCGCCCTATCTTCATCCCATACACAACTGGATTGCACTTCTTAACACCATGTTAAGTAGATTCCCTGTCCACTCCTTCCTTACCGCAACTGCCATTTGAGTGAATTGGTCCTGTCTCTGCTCTAAAATCTTCAATGGTTCTACAAAGCCTTTGGAAAAAAGTAGAAGTAACTTACACTGAAACTGAAAACTTCAAAGCCCTCTAGGATCTGATATCATTTTATACTAACATCATCTCAGAACTTTTCCTTTATAAAAGCTGTATTTCATGAAAATTAAGCTCCTAACTCTCCCCACATTCCTGCTTCTCTGCCATTATTTGTGCTATATTTTCTTCCTGGAATGACTCTCTCCCTATCTGATTCCCCATCATTGAAATCAAATCCATTCTTCAAAAAACAGATGGAATACTTCTCTTCATGAAGGAGCCCAGGCCACATTCAGCTGACCTGATTTCCATCATCATTTCAGATGTTTCTTGTCTCAATTTCACGTGCTGCCTCAAATCATGTATTTGTTCACATGCTATACCTTCCACCATTTTATAGAGATTACAGGTCTCAAAAAATCCATTTTTTATTTTATATATACCACCCAGACCCCTTTCAACATATGTTGAAGTAGCATTCTTGTGATGAGCATATGTCTCCTGGACCAATTAGAGACCCCTTGTATTTCACAGAAGACCCTCAGAGAAAGAAGTTCTTTTTTTGTCCTTCATTGGATTGTTAAACTAGATGATGTAATCCTGAATCTGTTCATATAAAGGAGGGGGCCCTTGCACTGAAAGGGAAAAGCAATAAGTCTGATGTTCCAACTGAGGGAGCATTAAGTCAATCTTATCTGCTTGAGGTGGACCTCTTTGTCCCTGAATATCTTTGAGGGTCAACATATGTACTTCTAAAACATTTTTGATATCCTTGCTTCCCTTAAGGATAGGGCATCTGACAACACATTGGATTGGCTTGTTTGCAAAAGTGCTTATTATCTACCCTACCAACTATTGTTAAGGAACTTATATTTCATGAACAGAATCTGCAGACAGATACACTATGTAGAACTGCATCCTTTCTCGATCCAACAACCTGAGGGATTTCTGACTGAGCCTGTTGACCTGACCAAATGTCACATTTCTAATAGCTCAAAATATTCAAGTCTAGCTCTTTGTTCCTCTGAAACCAAGGGAAATCCTTGAATATATGGGCTCCCAGCCTCTTACCTGAAGGAAATACTCCAGTAGCCAGTGAGTAACCCTCTGAGCAAGTTTTGTATCTTTATCTAAGATGAGACCCTTAGATGGATTCTGACCAAGCCACAGGACATCATTCTTTCTTTTTTTTTTTTTTTTAGAGAGAGAGAGAGAATTTTTTTAATATTTATTTTTTAGTTCTGGGCGGACACAACATCTTTGTTTGTATGTGGTGCTGAGGATCGAACCCGGGCCGCATGCATGCCAGGCGAGCGCGCTACCGCTTGAGCCACATCCCCAGCCCAGGACATCATTCTTTACCAAGGTTTATAATTTTAGTCTTTCATGATTTTATTTAATAAAAATTTTTTGTTTTGCTTTTGTAAAATTTGGACTTATTCAAGTTAATTAATGGTTGATTGATGATGATACTCTTTAGACCTTCCTCCAATACTTCATAGACATCATGCCTTCAGAGATCCCAAGGATGCTGTTAGGTTTTGAAGTTTTCCATACTCAGAAATGAACTAAAGAAAAGCTGGATGATAGATTTCTGGAAATCCTGAATCATTTTAATCATCAAAAATCAAAGGAAAATTAAAAATGTGACAGTAATCATTGCAAGGTCACACTACCTTATCTACTCAGCGGGGTGACTGCAGTGGTCTAATTAGACTCTCTAACTTAACTTCCTCATCCATAAAAAAGAAGTCACAGTCACAGAACCATCACAAGGATTCAATAAGACACATGTTTGTGAAAGCAAATAGCAGTTCCTGTCAGCTAGTAAAGTTTGAGTAAAGAGGATTGTCATATGTCTGATTTTGAATCAGCCTAGTATTTTTCTTTCTGAGAAAGACTGAGAAAAGACTAGACATATAAATGCAAAAATGAATAAATGTTATTTTTACTATCACATCTTGTTATAGGTAATAGTGTCTTGTTACTTGTGCATGTGTACTGGAGATTTCTCGCCCCAGCACAATTTGCTGAGAGGAAGGAAGGAGAGTATGCCACCATGCAGGAATGCTCAGCATGCAATTTGTCAAGTACCGGGTCCCTTCACTGCTGTTGGCCCCATGTGCAGGGGCAGGGCCCTATCCTGGTGCTATGAGTCCCTTTGACATTTACAGATTCTGACAGTGTGGTTCTCTGTCCAGCATTCATCATTTCCCCTTCATCTCCTTGCATTCCTTTTTGGTAGGAGACACTAGGCAGTTTGATACTAAAAAGCTAACTGCTTAAAATTTAAGAATATTGCATTTTAAATTTCCCAAAATTTCCTAAATTGCTTAAGAAAAAAGTCAATATTTTTCTCCAGGAAAATATTATATTTTACCAAAATTATACCTACCTGTTCTTGATCTTACTCCTCAATGTTCTGGACAGCTCAGCATAGTACCTCCTGTACCCAACACTCCTTCAGTTTGAACTTGTACTGCTTAAACATCCCTGCTCAGGAAAGCCCACACAGCCTGTTGTTGCCTTAGAGAGGCAAAACCTCCGGCAGCGCAAAGTATGATCATGACCTCAGTGCCAATGAGGGACACAAGTCCAGTTGATTTTGCTCATTTGGGTGATATTTATCTAATTCTTATCCTATTTCAATTCCACCTAAAAGACTCATTTCAATTCCACCTAAGAGACTAAGCATTGTTGAGTCTCTTCAATGCCCATTGAAAAAAACTCAGCCCACACTTTCCGACTCAACTGCCTAAAGTTGTTTTCCAGGATGTCAAACACATGTTGCTTTCTAATCTATTTTAACAGACTTCAGTTTCTTTGCAAAGGCATTTTACCTGATGGTCTTGGGTTCTTGATTATTCTCAAAATATCAGAGATACCAAATACTTCCCCTTCAAGAAAAATGTGGACTACAGACCCCACCATACCCTGACAGAAATTTTAAACACTTTCCAGAAATGGAGTCAAGATTTCCAAAGGATGTGGGTTATGTTTATAATAGCAGTTCTAAACCCGATCTTGGAGAAATTTTCTGAAAAACCCTGAGTTGTTGCCTATTAATGTAGCTCTAATGTCTATGATCATTTGCCTACACTCAAGCTTAAAAGAGCAAAGTTGAATGCAGTTCCCCAGATCCTGGGGTGCCTTTGCCTACTGCCTTTAATGTCCCAGGATTTGACTGGCTCACATCTTCACACCAACCAAGCTGAGCTGTTAATTGCCCAGGACCCCTCGTTGGTTCATGTCTTTAACTGGGATGAAAGGAGTCCCTAGTACAGCAAACATCTAAGGCATTCAAACAATTAAACAAACTATCTACATTCAATTCTTTTCAAAATGGATGTTTTATGAAGAGTTTGTTTCAGAATCTTATATCATGCTACCCTTAGTTCTTAAACAGAAGTGAGGGCAGAAGGTAGGTTAGAGAGTGGAAAAAGTGAAAAGCTACATTTGATGAACTAAATTATTTTAATTCTAATATAATTTGATTTATACCTTGTTATAAAAGTAATATTAATTCATTATGGGAAATTTTTGGAAATACAGAAAAAAATTTAAAGGGAAAATTATAAACTATTGAGTGAATCAAAATTAAGCAGCCTGTTTTATTGTTTTTAACAACACTACCAGTGAGCACTCTACCACTGAGCTACAACCCCAACCCACAATTAATGTTTATAAATCCTTTCTTGGGAATTATTTTGCCAGTGAGGTGTAGCTTGAAAAAGACAGAAAGTTATAATTCACAACACTGAGTAAAGAGTCCATCAAAAGGTCAGAAATAACATGGAGATAGGAATCTCCACCTTGATTGTAGGATGATATACATTACTTCCTTCATAATTGGCCCCAGCATGCTAGGGGCCTTGTAAATAGACATCTCATGTTGTGATGTTAAGTCTTATGTGTCAACTGACTGCACCAATAGAGTCCCAAATAGCTAAACATAACTTCTGGGTATATACATGAGGGTATTTCTGAAAGACATCAGCACTTGAACTAGAGGACTGAGTAAAGCACATGGCCCTCCCATAGGATGGGTGGGCATCATGCAATCTATTCTGGGCCCCAGGAGAATAAAAAGGCAGAGGAGGGTTAAGTTTGTTCTCTGCCTCATTGTTTGAGTTTAATATGTGTCCTCTGCCCTCTGTGCTCACAGCTCTCAAGCCTTCAGATCTAGACTGGAGACTACATCATCAGCATTACAGCTCTCTGGCTATCAGGCCTTTGGACTATTCCACCAACTTTCCTGGGTCTCAACTTACAGGTTGTGGGACTACTTGGCCTCCATAATCATGTGAGGCATGAGTCCACATCTTGTAATAAATATATATTTTTATATCCTTTGGCTCCATTTCTCTGGAGCACCCTGATTAACACAGATGCAGAGTGCCACATCCCCCCACAGCACACCACTTTCCCTGTTCTTCATTCTTTCACTCCCCAAAGCAAACTTGGGGAAAACATTCCACTCAACTTTGCATATATAATGCTTTGTTGGAATTTACATGTAACATACTAGTAGTCTCAATGGCCAGTTTAGAATTCCGATTTTACTCCCTCTTCATCTGCATCTCTTAGAGGGAGGTGATAGTCTCACTGTTTAATTCAAAATAGGTCTCTTTGCTTTTTCTTTTTCTTTACACATCAGAAATATAATTTCTGTTTGATTCTTCTTGCCTACATTTTCCCTGATCTAAATTTTCAAAGAGAGTACCATAAACAGGTATTTGCCCTAACACATGGGCCAGCAATTTTGGTGAACTAGCTCTAATAGGCAGAGTTTAATATAAATATATCGGTATATTTATCAATTGCATGAGTTTACAGCTATAATATCACTAGCATGTGCTGACACTGGGCTAAACTATATACATAGATTCTCATTTAATTCTCACCAAACCAAATCAAAACAGAACAAACAAAATATCTGCAATTCTTTCTGTACTAGTGAGGAAGCCTAGATTTGCCATTTTTCCTAAAACTTCGTAGCAGTGGAACAGGATTCGAATTCTAGACTGAATCCAGAACCCATGCTACTAACTGCTATTTTGTAATCACAGTCTATAGCAATGGTTTTCAAAGTTTGTCCCCTGAAAGGGGACCATCAACAACATTAGGGACCTCATTTCAGGTGTCAATTCCCAGACCCCAGCCTAGACTTGCCTATCAGAAGCCCTGAGGGTAGAGCTCAATGATCTGTGTTTAAACATATCCTTCAGGTGAATCTGATGTATGCTCATGTTTTAAAACGCCAGCCTAAAAGTGAAGCAGGGAGGCCTTAGGTCAAAGGTGAAGGGTAATTTTCTGTTAACACTTGCGTAGAACACCTCAGAAGGTGGCCTCAAACCTCCTTTGCTGGAGTCATGAATATGATTGGCCCTAATTGGAGAGGGTCTCAGGGTCTCTAGGGGCTTTCAACCTTATGACGTCTTCTCTTGAGTACAGAGTACTATACCACCAAATCTTAGAGTGACAGCCCTGCATTCTCAACAACACATGAAAAATTCAAAACTTAAATTTTGATCTAACAAAGAACAGGATATTCTGATCCCAGGCAGAGACGCTGGAAAAATAATCAGCAGGAATGGGGAGGGTGTCACGACTGCTCTTTCCCTTCCCACCCACCCAATGCAGGGGCACGCCATATATCAGCAGGCATTTCCCATCAGACTAATTCAGATTCCCCTGTCAGACAAATCCCACCTGTGAGCACTGCTGTCTACACCACATAACACCACATAGATCAAGAGTAGGGAGAGGCCAAAGCCATGAACACCATAGCTTTCCATAAAAGTTAATTAATGACAGAAGCATATTGCTGGGAAATGGTAATGCGGCCATTATTTATGGTTCAGGAAACCCCAAATGCAGGGACTTCCCTTTTCCTTTCCCCCCAGCCCCAGCTCTACCCACGAGGAGTTTACTCAATCCATTTCAGTTACTTTGTGAGTCGTCGGCCACATCAGCAAGAAAATATAGCATGGAATACATAAAAAATTAATTCAACTGCTGAACATCCAATATACATCCCAAGAGGAATGGACCACCCAATGGGATGCTGCCCTGTTCTTTTCTATCCCTGTATCTGAACCCTTTCTCACACTTCACATTTCTACCATTGTTAACAGTTCCAACCCATCATCCTCCAAGAAGACAATTCCCCCAAGGAGCCCTCGCTGCTGAAAGGGCTTCAGGACACCCCCTTTCTACCTTCCAGCAACAGCACCACACACAGCTCTTCACTAACACATAGTTATCATTTTGGGAGGCCCCACAGTGTAGTGCTGAAAAGTATACATCTGGCTTCGAATTCTGATAAGGTGTTTTTAAAGTGTCCTCATCTATAAAATGCATCCAATAATAAGACTTACCTTTGAAGGTTGCTCTAGCATTTGAACCAACACAACGCATTCAGGGCAGCTCCTAGTGCTAAATGAGGGCTAAAGAAATGTTGATGGTACAGTGGCTTCGGCTTCCTCTTTCCTTTCTGAGAATGCCAGGTGCCTCACCCACAGGGAGTCAGGACCAGCCTAGGATTTTGCCATAGACCCTGTTCTATTGCCCACACAGATTTTAGAAAGTGGTCTGAAGGTGAATGCAAATTTCTACATGTATAGGCTTACATGTGTCCCTTTTTCTGAAGTCAAGGTCCAGAGCTTTTCATGTATTCTCCAAGGCACTCCTGGACACTGCAGTGTCTCAGAAAGAGAAAGGAAACTGTACTCTTGGTGAGCCTGAAAAGAAAAATGCACATTTTTCTGGAGAAGATAGTTCCATGTGCTGAAAAGAATACTGAACTATGAGTCATGTGACTTGAGTGTTACTCGTGCCACTCGCATACATGAACAGTAGCCTTATCAGAACTCAACTTCCATTTCTTTGTTTGAAAAGGACTTTATGGGCTGGGGCTATAGCTCGGTGGTAGAGCGCCCGCCTCTCACATGTGAGGCCCTGGGTTCGATCCTCAGCACCACATAAAAATAAATAAGATATTGTGTTCAACTACAACTAAAAATATATTTTTTAAAAAAATGATTTTATAATGACTCCTTGCCTCACCTCATCTAGTCATCAGGATTAAAAAAGGTGATGAATATGAAAGCAACTTTTAAGGCAGAAAACAGTGCACCAATAAATACACAATAATGTGAAGTTCAGATGCCTATTGGATAAACAGCTTTAGCAACTGGCATTATTTTAAGAGAAAAATAATGATGGAATTAAGTTGTTCTTGTTCTGCATGTGCAAAACTATACAGTTATCTCTGGAATAATTTATTTAAAATAGGAAAGAAGAAATCCTTTATGGAGAAACAGAATTTTACAAATATTGTTTGATTTGACCCCATCTACTCTAATCCTTAGAGCTACCCAGCTTTCCCTCATGGTTTGCTTTAATTGCATGTCACTGCTAACTTCCTTGTAAAGAGACAGGCCTCTGCCATTCCTTCTAATTATCCAAATCACCAGCCACTGTGTGTGGCCTTACCTAAGGCTTTTAACCAGAAGTAATGTCACTAAATCAAAGTGAGTGGGAGGTGTCCCTGTTGGAATGACTCTAATAAATGTTACATGACATTCCTTAAGACCATTTGGAAATATTCTTTTCAGAGATCACAATTCCAACATGATAAGTCATCAGTTACAAACAGTCTCATAACCACAAACCCACACATAAGCCACCTCTCACTAGAGGAATCACATTTCATCTGTAAAGGATGTCAATTTGGTGATCTCATTTCAATTCTAGTCCATCCTCCTGGAAAAGGATGCCACATAGTTCAATACAGTTATGTGGCTATTTCTAAAGCTTCCTCAAACCCAGTAGCGATGGCATGTATTGATGTTAGTATTAACTGGGGAATGACATTGGCCAAAGTATAATGTTATATTGTGTACATGTATGAATATGTAAAAACAAATTCCACTATTATATGTAATTATAATGCAGCAAAAAAATATGGAAAAAAATGATAGCATGTATTGACTTCTTCCTGCTCGCAAATCCTATGTAAGCTTCTTTGTATACATTCTATCATTCAATCTGTATGGACATTTATTGTGCCCCATGTACAATTGTGAAAATGGAGTCCTCAATAGGTTAAATAACCTGCCTGACATTCCACAGAAGCCCTACAGACAAATGGAGCACAGGAAGAACTGATGAGGAGACAGTTGCTGAGGAATCTGAGACAGGTCGCCCTGACTTCTCATTCTCCATGTACAGCTGTGTAAGCATCAAGAATGTGCAACACACATTTTTAATCTCTGGAGCTACATGATAAAATGCTAAAACACTAATAGTAACATTTCTCATGAATAACAAGTATTTTCTCCAGTGTTTTTACAATTTTACATTTGAAAGTGGGAGGTAGGGGGAACACTTTTGTTTTTTTAAGATCTTTAACTTTTCCAGCTCAATTTTTAAAAAGAAATGTTTAAGAGTAATAGCACACAATGCTTGAATTTTTACAGCCTTAACATGGGTGTGTTGGCTTGTGAAAATTCATCAGGCTGTATGTTAGGATCTAACACTTTCCCACATGCATGGTACATTTCAATAAAAAGTTACAAAGCTCTATCTATATATCTACATATTCATGCTTCATCAATATTTTTTATGCTTTCCCAGAAGTAACTATAGGTTGTTTATCTTCTAATTTTCCCCATAATGATTTATCTTTATAACGAGAAGGACTGCAACAGGATCTTGGTAAATCTCTTGGGAAATTTTTACAACGGAAATTTTTCACACTTGAAAATTGTTAACTTATAACCTGCACATCAAGCCTAGATCCCAGACCCAGAGATTCAAACAATTCTCTGTTCAGTTGCTTAGTAGGTCAAAAAGAAAAAAAAATGTTTATTCCAATAGAAGAGGTCAAAAAGGCCGCTCCTTTCTCTGCTGACGCACTACCCAGGGCATAGCACAGTCCCGGCCAATAGGAGCACCAGCAGCATGGGGCAGGGCAGAAGGTTGATTTTCTGAGCCGAGGAAAACTGACTAGGCAAAACTCTGCCCTTCCTGCCACTCCAATGAGGTTTGTATAGAAACACATCCTAGCCTGAGCACCGCACCCTACCCTCTTTCCTGTCACTAGGGTGTTTATCTATCCCTCATCCTTCATCAGCAGTTGGCACAACCATGAGGTGACTGGGAAAAGAGGGATAACAAGGTTTAAATGATTTTAAAAAAATAATTAATACAAAGCCTTCATTGCCATATTTAATTCTCATACTTGCTCAATTATAATCTTCTATGAGGTCCTAATTTCCATCTATTTTTATCAATACTATCCAAATTAGGAACCTATCTGTCAATTGGTAGGGATTAAGTTAATGCAACCATTTGGACGGTGAACCAGGAAACAGGCTCAGCTAGGGAAACCCCAAACTGAAAGCAAGGCAGTGCTTGAAACAAGAGAGCTGTCTGAAATCAAGAAGTCCAAGCTGATACAGGAACCCCACATCATAAGGAACCAGGGACTTTTAGATCTCATAGCTCTCTCACTCTCAATGAATACCACCCTTGCCCCCAGGGCTGTCTATATCATGGTCTAAAGTGGCTGCTCTAGATCTCACCATCACATCTAATTCCATCTGGTGGTGGAAGGAGACGAGCAAGTGGAGGATATGTCACTTCCTTGAAGAGTGTAACCTACCCATGGAACACGACATACTTCCATGTAGATTCTATTGGCCAAGCTTCATTCCATGACCATATCAAGTTTAAAATGGAGGCTGGAAATGTGAATAACCATTTGTTCTGCTAAAATTTGGAGTATTAAAGTCAGAAGAACAGGCATTGGGAGACAAGTAGAACATGTACACATATACTCACCCATGTATTTTTTGATTTATTCATAAACACTGGAAATCTACTTACTACCAGGGACTGTGCTAGTGTTGCAAATCCACCAATAAAAACACCATTTTTTAGTCCCTACCTGAAGGGGTTTACAGTCTCTCAGGAAACATACATAGGAATAAATTTATAATAAATAATAAATTATTTTTTAAATTATTTTTAAATTGCTCTCCTGGGATTATGCACAAAATACTACAATACATGAGAGGACCAGGAAGCTCAGGGAAGAGGCAGGCTTTGAGTTAATATTAGAAAGACAGTTAAAATTGCAAAGCAACAATAACAGCATTTCTTTAGTGGTTTATGCTAAGCACTGCTCTTAATCCTGTATATATGTTCATTTATTTCATTCCTACAAAAATACCACTTGCTAGAAACTGTAATATTGTTTATACTTTACAGACCAGAAAGGAGAATTGAAATTAGAATTGAGATATGAATGTCAGCAATCTGACTCCAGAGGTTGGGCTGATTTTCATAAGAAAGGAGGAAGCCCATATTACCTATCACCCCAAGGCCTCCTTGCCACAGAAAGGAAAGGAAATGCAGAAAAGGAGAAAATGGACAATTCAAGGGCCTTAAAAGCCTGCCTAGGACTCAGCATGAAGGAATTCACAATGCAGTGCACTGGCCTGACTCTTGCTTCTTCCCAAGAGGGTTTATCCTCAATGTGCCATGTAGGAGGAAGGTCACTGGGACCTGCAGAACATTCTCCAGAAGACTGATGTAGAAGTTCAATGTTTTATTATGTTTGTTCCTTTTTATTATAATAATAATAATAATAATAATAATAATTCTTTAGTATTTACTAAAATTCAGACATTAACACCATTCTTCTAGACCTACCATAATCATTCCCTTATTTCTGGTTTGGTAAATTCTGTGTTGTCATCAGGGCAAATAATTTTTCAGTAGAGAAACAGTCTCCACTTAAAAGAAGTTTGGCCTTCACTGATATAAATGATGCATTTAAAGAAGCTCTTCTGCCTATTGGGCAAAATAGAAGTTGTTCATTTGCAACAGCTATTTACTGTGGTTCTTCTGTTATATTCTAAACAGATTGTCTTTTATCTGAAAGGTGCCTGGCCCTAAATGATGAGGGTAAAAATACCAGTGAAAGCATACAATAAAAGCTTGGTAATATTTTAGCGTGTTTCAATGAGTCTCTTTTTCTCCTGTTTTCTTCTGGTCATTTCCCGCCCTTGATTAGTAATTTTACACCCAAATAGTAAAATATGAAATACTTTTAATACTACCATGGTGGTAAAAGTGTTTCGTTTTTATGACGTGTCTCCAGAGATAGATCTTTAGCAGTATATAGTGAGGTTAATTCAGCATAAAATAGTATAATACCTTTCTTATGTCTGTTCACTCATTTAGAAATTATGTGACAAATTCTAGCAAAAACTCCACCTTAGTGTCTGGAGACCTGTGTTTGAAAATTGAGGTTCTCTTTCTTTTTAGGGGAGGTGAAAATGTTTTCAATCAATTTTTTAAAAAATCAAATAAACATGAGTTATTTCCCATTTTTGTTTCCTGAGACTCCCTGGAGAATATACCATCATGGAAAACCTTGCTTCTCAAGTCTTGGGAAACCAACCACCAACCACTCACCTCCCCTTCAAATTTCCCTCCCATGCCCTTATGAAATGAGATCTGGAAACCCAGTTATCATTTTCCACTCTGACATTTTGCAAAGATACTAATCATATTTCCTTAGATGTGTAGTGTAATTGTGTGAGACAAAGAAAGAAATTGATTAAGCTACTTGGTAACACAGTGGTGAAGCAAAACAAACAAACAAACAAACAAACAAACAAACAGGAATTCTCTCCCTAGGCCATTGGACTACACTTAAAACAGATCTCCCACTCTGGTGCCCAGAGGCAGTAACACCCACCTGTGGAGCCTGTGGAGATGCATTTACCTCCCAGAAGGTCACAGAATACTGTCTACCAATGTGCACCAGCATCATAAAGGTTAAATAAAGTGAAGGTACATTTCATATAAGCAATTATGTTCGCTCTTCCTAATATCAGCACCTACAAAAGTCCAAATTGGTCTTGTACAATGAACTACATTCTAACTTAATCTCACAGTCCCGCTTCTAATTTCAATCTCTAATGAATGCTTGGCACTCCTGTGCTTCCTTTCATAAAAAGACAAAGTTCCTGCTTCTCACTTCATAAAAATGGCAAGAACAAGTTAACCTTTAGCTAATATGGATAAGAAAAGGTTAATATAAGTAGAATGAAAACACAATTTCCCCACAATTTTAATTTTACAGTGAAATATAAAGCTCTTTAGACTAGATAATTGTTAGTTTTTCTGGGTACTTACTGCCTTGCCCCACTCTGAAACCTATTAAGAATTAAAAGTAAACATGTCAAACAAGAACTGCTCCCTAATTAATACTAAGACATGTATGAAAACATTCTTGAATATCAGGCTTAGTAGTATTGTATATTATACTGTCCTTGCTTATAAAAAGTTAAATGTTTCTTCAAATGAGAATGCAGACCAATAAAGATAGTTAAATATGCAAAATGTAGCAATCTACTTGACATACCACAAACCAGTTCTGATAACGTTACACTGCCTATCTTCATTCTAAAGATTAGTTAATTCTAACTACCCTCCTGTGAGAGAACTGATAAATAAACATGGATTAATAGAGAAGTGTGTGTGTGTGTGTGTGTGTGTGCGCACGCGCGTGTACATTAAGCAAAAAGCACCACACCTGAAGTCAGAACTCAGTTGTAACAATGAAACTATAATTCTCAAGTCTGATTTCTGACTCCATGTTCCAAACACCATGTCACAAGGAGACATTAAAAAAAAAAATGTGATGTGATGCTTCACAACACTCCAGAATTTGCTACTGATGTATAAAAGCAAAAACTAAAACTATAAATATATAAAGCCCAAATATTCATACTGATCTCTCAAACTGACACAACATTAACTCAAATATGAATGATTTTCTCAGAATTACACCAAAAGCAATTTTCCAAGGACCCTCATCCACCTAAAATTTCAAAGTGCATCCAAGTATAGAGAACTGTAGCGTGTAGAAGGGTTGTGAAGTCTACCCTGATGTGGTCACTCTACCATGCTCTGTATTCAGTCCTATAACTTCTTGGGGCAGCGAGAAGGGTGGTGTGTAGAATTCCTAAGCATGACTTCCTGCCATGACATAGTTTCCACTCTTTCCATATCTGTCATATTTTGGAGACATGGTATAACCAGGTCTAATGAATTTTTAAAGGACAAGGGAAATAAGAAGGGTTAGAACTTTGTGGAGAATTATCTACTAAGGGGGAGGGGGAGTGCTTTGGGAACAAAGCAAAGTCAGGGAATTTAGTCCAGAAGACAGACCACTATCTCTCAACCCCTGTAATTCACCAATAGAGCATTACCACAGGATACAAGATAAAATCATGTTACCACTTCCAGACTTCACACTCAAGTAGAGGGAAATGGATTCATCTGTGCTGCTCAGACAACACTAAACATGCTGGCCTATGGGATAATTCCACATAGATGAAAACTATGGTCTTTTAAGCAGTCGGCAACTGTCAGACTAAATTATTGGCCCCAGACACCAAATGTATCCTTCTGGTCTGAAAAAGCTAACATGTCTCTGAAAGTGTTTATCATGGTTACATGCTTACCACACTTAAAAAGTCTGCAGCCTATTAATGGAAACATATGTAGAATAAAAGGGGGTGGGTAGGTTATAACTGGAAGAAAGAGTATCAAGACAGATTTAAAAAGTCATAAAATGCAGGTTTTGTTCTTCAAGTCATTAAAAAACCCATACCAGTCTGGTGTTTAATACAATAAAATATAACAATGAGGACCATAACAGTTTAGCCATATCATTGCAGGATACGGAAATTAAATAGCATGTGAGATACAGAAGTCACAGGATACTAAACCTGAGTTGTAGCAGTAATTTGATGTGTATTTCAGATGACTCTCAGTGGTTCGCACAGATAGAAGGTAACTATAGCTTTATCTTCACTGAGGTGCAGTCTGCAAACCCCTACCCTTTTCTCTAAAGTCTTGATACAAAGCTTTAAAAGCAGACTCAAATCTAACCAGCCACAGGAGAAAAGCAAGTCACTAGATTCCATACCTTTTATTCTCTGCCATTTGCCAACTTGTCAAAGTTGAAAGCAAGCGTTTTATATTAAAAAATAGAGTACATGATTCAGGAAAATCTTTGATTTAGAGCAATAGTTTCTAACATTGTTACAATCCCATTAGGATATGATTTTATGAGCTAGCAGGAGAGATGAAGGATTCTGTCTAAATTTTGTGTATAATAATAACACATACATACATACATACATACAAAAGTAACCCATTCTCAAGTAGTCAACAATTGGCATGTCCTTTGAAAAATCTAAGTCCATTATTGCCATTTTGTGGATTAAAAAATAAATACCTAGACTCTACATTAAAAATTTATAAAAATTGTGTCTCTTACCAGTTTTTATAATTAAAGTGTTGAAAGTAGTATACACTCCTTCAAGAGAGAAATCTAAACAGTTTTCTGTCAGTAACAGCAACATACAGTAGTCTGGAACCTCCTTGAAGTTAATTGCAGCACAGCTCACTAATGAAACTTTCCGTCTATTAAATTTTAACAGGCATAACTATAAAAATGGCGCCAAGCTTTCTCCTGCTCTGGAATGTCCCAGCCAGCACTTGTGACTTTTACCCTTTATCTTTGTAATTATTGTAATTTTTGCAGAGTTGGAGTAGAACCAAGATCTTAGTATTTTTTTTTTACCCAAAGTCCAATTGTTTTTCATATTCTTAGGATGGGGAATGTTTGAGATGGCCTACAATGGAAATAGCAATATGAGCCAGTGATATAAATTTACTGTAGATCCCATGATAGCATCAGGAACTCCTGTATTTTCATTGAGTTCCATATCAATAATGCACTGACTGCATGAATAGGACTGATCTCTTGGAAAACTGATCTCATATTACTTTTTATTATATCAACAAAAAAATTGTAAATAATACAAAGTAAGGATGAAGAACACCACATTCAAATTATTAGTTTCAGTTTTACATCCTAACTAGAACACGTTTTCTTTCTTTTACTGCTACTCATCTGAAGCTAGGCATTATTCTTTATCAATTTTTTGTAGTTTGGAAGTGAAAAGTAAAAGCAAATAGCCCTTTTCTGTATTACTTATTCTCTTAAGTAAGAAATCTTATTTTATTGTCTCTAAATTGTCCCTGTGTTCCCATGTTGGAAGGAGGATATAACTCTTACACCCCATCTCTGATTTTCTTAATTTGTGTCAATTCTTCCCAACATTAAAAAGAAGATCTTTAGAGTAGCACTCTCAGAAAGTGTAATTATTTCATTATTGGTTCTAAGCCTTTGTCCTTAATAGCAGCTGCTAGAGAAAGAAATGTCTCACTAAGTGAAAAGTTTAGGGACCAAATGAGAATGGACAGTATACATAACACAGTGCAGTTGTCTTTATAAATTAATGCTTTGCTGTGGGCTAAATATATTTGCAATCTAATGCCCAGTGGGCATTTTATTCCATTTCTATATTCTCTTCACAAGGCAAGTCAGAGCCAAAAAGACAGCATGTACATATATAGCTTTGGCTATGATAACTAGGGCGTAAAACATGTTAATTAACTTCTGCAAAGTAAGTTTTGATTAGTTTTATAATATCTGCTTGGCACCTCAGTGACAAAGTGGATTTTTTGAATGACCTGCAAACCAAATTTTCCCTCAAGTGATCATCAGTGCCTGCTTCATGTATTATTTGGCTATCTCTTTATAACTGAACACTCAGCATGACATAGGTGTATCTACTGCAGCATGGTTCCTCTAAATGTGATCAGGCCATAGACCACCTGCATCAGAATTACCCAGGGAGCTTATTAAAATCCCCAGGCTAACTGAATCACAAGTTCATGAAGAGAGATGTGTGGGTCAGAAATTTGTGTTTTAGCAGCTCCTAAGGTCATAGATGCACTAAAACTTATGCACAACTGCATTTAAGGAACTTTAGCATAATTTATTACATTTGTTTCACTTGCAGCAACATCTTCATTGCCAACAAATATTCTTACTTAGCCCCTATCAAGTGCAAGACATATTGTAGGCTGTGGAGATGACAAAGGTGAAAGCGGGTCTACTCTCCAGCTCCAAGTTCAGTTGGAGGGATAAATCAAAGGTAAATGTCAACATAGCGTAGCACATGCCAAGCCCACAGAACAACAGGAGGATTGTCACTTTCAAGCCATGAAAGGAGTAATTCTATTTATAAATTTTATTTTATCTCAATTTTTCATAATTTTAATAAAATTATACCATCTACCTAGAATTAAGAAATGCAAAACTCAGGAAGCTTTAGTGACCTTCCGGATGCCACTCAGCTTATAAATAAGAGTAGAATTGAGTCTACACCTTGTGGCTCCCAGGGCTGTGTTCTTTCAGGCCTACCATCCTGGTCTACCAGCAAATGTGGTGAACAAAGTTGGGATTGAGTCCTGTTCTTATTGATTATTGAATTTAAATTAGCATTGTCACTAAGCTGTGGGGCCTACACCCTCTTGTCCTAAGGCATACACAAGGGATATGATATATTCAAAGCATAACCCCATTCATGACAGAGCAAGGGTATTAGAATATGGTTTTCTTTGTTGCCAATATTCAAGAGCAAAGTTTTTATTGAAAAAGTTAAGATTCATTGTGGTCAAGAGTATAATTACATAGAATTATTCTTTCCTTCCAAGTCATGAGAATTTTTTTCCCAAATTTTTTTTTTTTGCAGTGCTAGAGATTGATCTCAGGACCTCGTGCTTGCTACGCAAGTGTTCTACCACTGAGCTCCACTCCCAGCCTCATTTTTTTTCCCCACACAAGTGTAATTTAGGGCAGGTAAGTCCAAATTTTAAAGAAGCATGATGGTTTTTTTTCCAAGTTTTGTGTTTTTCTTTTTCTTTTTTTTAAATCACTCTAGTTTTTTAAAGAATGGATTCTCAAATGAAACAAAACAAACAAACAACAACAAAAACAACCTAGCCAGAAGTTTAATCAAAGAAGTGGTAAGTAAAACAGGTCAAAGGAATCTTATAAAAACTTAAATTGTTTTAGCTTTGTTAACAAAAACCCAAATTAATTTTAAAATGTATTATTTTGAAAGTATTAACTAAAATTATTTGAAATTATGGTCTTAATGGTTTTTAAAAGAATTTACCTTTTAGAGCAGTTCTTGGTTGATAGCAAAATTGAGTGAAAGGTACCATGAAGATGTACCATTTATGCCCTGTTCCAACACATACTTATCCTCCCGCGTTATCAGTAACCACCCCTAGAATGAATGGCACATATTGTTAACACTAATGAACCCGCATTACTGCAGCATCACCACCCAAAGTCTATTTTTACATTACTCTTGGTGTTGTACATTCTGTGGGTTTGGATAATTATGTAGTGATACGCATTCATCATGATAGGATCATACAAATGAGTGTTTTCAGGCCCTAACCACCCTTTGTGTTCTTCCTCTTCATTCTTCCACCCAGTCCAGCCCCAACCTTTAGCAGCCTGATATTTTTGTTCTCTCTAGTTTTGCCTTTTTGAGAATGCCATATACTTACAATCCTACCACATATTGGCTTTCAAATTAGCTTCTTTAAACTTAGTAAAATTCATGGAAGTTTCCTCCATGTATTTTCATGGCTTCACAGTTCATATCTTTTTAGCGCTAGTGGCTACTCCATTGCCTGTGTGTCCAACCGTTTATTTGTCCACATACTAAAGGACATCTTGGTTGCCTTCACGTTTCAGCAATTATGAAAAAGGCTGCCATAAACATCCATGTGCAGGTTATTGTGTGGACATAGTTATCAGCTCCTCTGAGTAAACACCAAAGTGCACAACTGTTGGATGTATAGGAACAATATTTGTAAGAATCTGCCAACTTGCCTTCCAAGGTTGCTATTCCTTTTTGCATTCCCATCAGCAATGAATGAGTTCCTGATGCTCCACATTCTCACCAGCATTTGGTGTTATCAGTGTTCTATATTTTGGACATTCTAATAGATGTGTAGATCTCATTGTTTTATTCTTCCATGATGACATATGAGGCACAGGATTGTTTGTTTATTTGCTACAGATATTTCTTCAGTGAGGTGTCTGTTAAGGTCTTTGAGATACTTTAAAAATTAGGTCATTATTTTCTTATCGTTGAGTTTTAAGAGTTATTTCTATATTTTGGAAAACAATCTTTTATCAGCTGTGTCTTTTACAAATATTTTCTTCCAGTCTGTGTGGTGTCTTCTTCACAGGATTCTGTATTTCACAGGGCAGAAGTTTTTAATTTTAATAGCATCTAGCTTATCAATTAATTTCATGAGGTTAATTTCTGACTATGTTTGTTTGTTCCTTTGAGAACCCATATATTTAAAATTCTAGAGTAACATTTTTTAGTATAATGAAATGCTTGAAAAAGAATCATACTTAATAGTTCAAGTTGTCTCTATCTGTCCTAAATTACACCCATATAAAAGAATTAGGAAAAATGCTCATGGCTTGGAAAAGAATAAGTTTAGAGAATTGTACTCTTGACCATAATGAACTTTAATAGTTGTAGGGATATTCAATTATCCATTTAATTTTGGTGAATTGTGGTAGCTTGTGTATTTCAAGGAAGTAGTCATTTTCATCTAAGTTATCAACCACACACACATAGAGTTAATCATATTCTTAACTTCTGATCCTATTGATGTTTGCAGGGTCTGGAGTGATGTTGGTCATTTGCACCTTTTTGTGTATGTCAGTCTTACTAAAGACTTGCCAATTTTGGCTATTTCAAAGGACCAGCTCTTTGTATCAATTTGTATTATTTTGGTTTTTTTCCTGAATTTTTGGGGCTGGAGTTTAGATTATTAAAAGTAGAAAAGTTTTCTGATGTACACATTTAGTGTTATACACTTTCCTGTAATCTTTTCGCTAGTGATTTCTAGTTTTATCCCATTATGGTCCTAGAAGGCATTCTCTAACTTTGTGGGGTTTTTTTGTTTGTTTGTTTGTTTGTTTTATAGCTCAGGGTGTGATTTACTTTGGTGCATAGTCTGAGGGTGCTTGAAAAGAATAGTATATTGATGTTGGGTAGAATGTTCTATAAATGTTAACCAGATCTTGTTGTTTGATGGTGTTATTCAGTTCTTCTATATCCTTGCTGATTTTCTGTCCAGTTGTTTTATTAATTGTTGAAAGCAGAGTGTTGATCTTTCTAACCATACTTGTGGAATTTCTATTTCTCCATTCAGTTTCATCAGATTTTGCTTTGCATATTTTCAGCACTATTGTGTAGTGAATAAGCATAGGATTAGCTTTACATTCTTGGTGAAATTAACTTTCTGTCATTATGTAGTGTCCTTCTCTATCTCTGGTAATTTTATTTGAAGTATTTATCTGTTAATATAGGTTATTCCCACTTTTCTTGGATCAGTGGTTGCATGAATATCTTTTCCATCTTTTTAACTTTCAAATTGTCTGTATAGTATTTGAAGTGCATTTCTTGTATATAGCTGGATTATGTTTTTTCATCTACTTTGCCAGTCTTTTAATTGGCATATTTAGACTATTTACATCTAACTATTGATGTGTTTGGGCTTAAGTCTGTCATTTTATTTTCCTTTTAATTATTATTGATTTTGATTGTCTGTTTCTTGGCTTTCTGTTTCCGCTTTCTTGTGGGTTACTTGAACTTATTTTTAGAATTCTGTTTTCATTTGCCTGTAGCGTTTTTGAGTGTATCTCTTTGCATTTCATTTTCAATAATCACTAGGTAGTGCATTCAATAAACATAACTTATTATGGTCTAGTGATGTCTAGCTTTGCCAAGGTGAGGAAAGTATAGAAACCTTATCTCTTTACATCTCCTCAATATCCCTAACTTACAATATAGTTGTCTTTATTTCTCTACATACATTTTATCAACATTTTTGCTTCAATTGTCAAACATAACTTAGGAAACTTAAGAGGAGAAGGAAAGGCCATTGGATTTACTCATATTTGTGCTTACTGTGATCTTCTTCCTTCCTGATGTCCTCAGTTTCTTTCTTGTATTGATCTCCTTCTGCTTACAGAACTCCTCTAAGCCATTTTTAAGCTAAGTCTACCAAAGACAAATTTCTTCATCTGAGAATGTCTTGATTTCTTCTTCATTCCCAAAGGATATTTTGGGGGGAGTATAGGTTTCTGGATTGTCAGTTTTCTTCCAATACTCAGAAAATATTGGGCCATTTTTTAATGGTTTATGATGAGAAATAGAGGGTCATTCTAATCATTTTCCCCAGAGCTACGATGTTGTTCTCCTGAATGCTTTCAAAGTTTTCTCTTTTCTTTACTTTTCAGATATTATTATGTGTCCTGGCTTGGGTTTCATAGCTTTGTCTTATTCGTGATTCTCTGAGCTTCTTAAACCTGTAAGTTTAGGTCTCTTGTCAAATTTGAGAAGTTTTTGACCATTATTTCTTCTAGTACTTTTTTAGCCTCATCTTCTTTATTCTCTCCTCCTTGACATGAATGTTAGATCTATTGTATTAGTCCCTCAGGTCCCTGAGGCTCTTTTAGGGGTGCGTGTTATTTATTTTTTCTCTGCTGCTCAGACTGGATAAATTCTATTGTTCTATTTTCTACTTCACAGACTCTTTCCTGTTTCCTCCATTTTGTTATTTAATTCATCAATGAGTTTTTAATTTCCATATTACTCAATTTTAATGTTTCCACCTAGTTTTTCCTGGTATCTCCTGTTTCTTAGGTAATACTCTCCATTTCTTTATTGAGGCTAATGTTTTTTTATTTCAAGAATGTTCATAATTGAAGCATATAAGTAATATATGATAATTGTAACACTTCTGTTATCTTGGTCTTGGAATCTACAGTGGGTTTAATGGTGGCACACACCACCATCCCTTGCCCCCAATTTTGTTCAAACCCTAATCCTTAGAACCTATGAATGTTACCTTATTTGGGAAAGGGTTTTTGCAGATATGATTAAGGATTTGACAGTTATCCTGAATTACCTGCATAGGCCTGAATCCAATGATAGACATCCTTATAAAAGAAATACACTGACAGCAAACTGAGGATGGCTTTGTTACCACTAAAAATTCCCAGTTACTCATAACCCTTCTTCTGATTCTGCCCCAGGGGGAAGGGGAGGACAGTACCATCACTGGCAAATGGGATGGAGGTTGACAGGAAGTAATGATTAACTGAATGGAAAGGAAAGTTAAGATTAGCTTCCAAGTTTCTCCTTGGGTAATAGTTCAGAAATTGGTGCCATTGACCAAGACAGGGAATATTGGGGGAGAAGCAAGTTTGAGGGAGGAGAAAAGATTATAGATATGACTTTAGTTACACAGAATTTGAGTGGCCTGTGGAAATCCCTGTAGGAACCACCCAGAAGGCAGTGGGATGTACCTCTCTGAAGCTTGGGAGACAGATCTGATTCCTGTTGCCCTGGGATCACTGAGATCATTCTGGAAAAATGAAGTTAGAGCTCAGCCCCTTGAATAGAGCCCTGAGGACCACCAGCATTGACAGATCACTACAGAAAAGGAATCCAGCAAAGCAGATAGAGAAACAGTGGGCAGAGAGGTAGGAGGCAAAGAAAGCAAAATAGACATACCAAGAACGTATAAAAGCAAAGCTGGCACAGCTGCCCCTTCATCTCCAGGATTCCCTCCTATTGAGGTGCCTGCCATCCTATCTATGAGGGCTCTACCTATCACCTGTCCTCTGCTGTCTTGACCTTTCCTGGTAGAAAACAGTCCTTGACCAGAATGACGATGCCAGTCACAAGTTCGAAAGTAGGCAAGAGAGCTCAGTGTTTAGAAGAAATAAGGACTAGTCTCTGTTAGAAGAAACTCTGTGGAAAGAGGAGTGAAATCCCTGGAGAAGGGAGAAAGCTGCTGCCACTTCCCATAAATAAGTAGGTCAGAGCAGCTCTGAAAGATAATTGAGCCAAATCAACACAAGGGACCCCCGAGGTGACTTTTGTACAGGGAACTCAGTGACAGCACAAAAAGGGGAGAAACAGAAAATAAAATAGTGATAATCATTCAAAATGAAAACAGATTCTAAATTTTCATGCAAACTCTGTTTTTTTTATTGTTTGTTTTAAATCATTAAATGACCATGAGTCATGCTCTCTTTAATGAAGGAATTCTGAATTCCAACAGAGAGACTGTGGTTTTACATTTTCCTTTCAGTTTTCCTCTAGGACATTTTTCTCTGAGTTTTTAAAGTTGGTTCACTAAAGACAACACAAGCCAGAAGGCACTTAACAATAATAATAGCAACAGCTGACATTTATTGAGTGCTGACTATGGACTTTGCCTTCTGCTAAACTCTTTATGTAATTTGTCTAATTTAATTCTCGCAATAACCCCGTGGCATAGGCATTGTCATGTTTGTGAGGAGAAATCTAAGGCCTCTTGCTCTCCTCTGTTTAACAGATGTGTTAAGTAACTTAGCCAAACTCACACAGGTTTTCAGTGACCATCTATCAGCACCAGCTGGGACCACACATATATGAATCTGACATTTTTTTCCATTTGGAAGGCAGGGAACCCAGTCTTGAAGGATGGCGGCAAGTGTCTCAGATATATATTGTCGGTAGCACCTCAACCAAAGAATCTCTAAGCTGCTAACTGGGCTAGTTCACTATCTCTGGGTGGAGGAGTTCCAGGGATGTCAGATTATTCTCCAAGCAAATGATTAATTCCTGGACCTTAAGTGAGCACCCCAAGTCCCTCTGATGTGATGTGGCATGGCAAGGAGCTATGATCATGTTCATAACTGGGGAATGTTCGGTTATGAAACAAAACCTTCTGCTTAAATAGATTTACAGTCTGATTTTGTCTTCCCAAAGTAGGCTAGTTCCTGAGATTAAATCCAAACTCATACCTAATTTGACATCATCAGCTCATCCACAATGTGACAATGTGCAAAAAGGAATGTTGACTCAGAGCAAATTCAGGATAATTTGTTCAATAAAGTAATTTTCATGGTTCTGAGAGCATTTTCATTTACTAATTCATTTATTTATTGGTTCAACAAAATATTTTTGAGCACCTACCCTATGTCAGGCACTTTGAGGACTCAAAGATGAACAATATCCATTCCTGCCTTTGGAGGAGCTGACATACGGGCAGATGAGTTATGAGGCACCAAGGCAAGTGCAGAGAGTGAGCAAAGCACAGGGTGCTGGGAGAGCATGGAAGAACCTTGTCTAGCCCGGCCTGTGGCATCCTGGGAGGAGAAGAGTTCTCAGGAAGATGATCCCTGAATCAAGTTTTAAAGGCCTCAAGCACTGAGCGGGAGTAGCATTTTCAGGAGGAAAGTGAGAAGAAATAGCTGAAAAAATAGCTGGAGCGAAGATTTGGAGATGAGCAACAAATGTGACTATCTGGGAAGAATAGCAGATCAGGAAAAGACCAAATAGGATAAGAGTTGAGGCCAAAGTAGAAGTTCAGTGCCCATTAAAGAGGCTGGGGCTGGGGATGTGGCTCAAGTGGTAGCGCACTTGCCTGGCATGCACAAGGCACTGGGTTCAATCTTTAACACCACATAAAGATAAAATAAAGATATTATGTCCACCTGAAACTAAAAAAATAAATATTAAAAAAAAGAAGCTGGACATCTCCAATCTCTTTTAAATCTTGTAATCGGAAATGTGAAGATCTGGACATTGGATGGCTCAGTGGAGCCCTAGAGCAGAAGAAAGATTTCTGAAAGGATACCAACCATGTCCCTAGGTTTTATCCTATTATAAAGAGACTTATAAGACTACCTAGAAAATTGCTATGTTCATGTCTCCTTTTGGAAAGGATGGTTATACTACAAGTTTCTCCCATCTCAAATGAAGTCACTTCCAGCTTTAAGAAAGTTTCATGCACCAGCCCTCCACACACATGTAGGGAAAGGAACAGGGAAAAGGCAAATTCATTCTAAGATCAACTTCAATTGAATCATGAAACCTTGATAGTTTAAACTTCTTCATTGGACAGGAAATTTGTGGTGAAATTAGAGTACAAGACATTTGTCCCAACAGGCACATGACATACCCTGCCCTCAAGGAGTTCAGAGTGAGTGGGGAACCCAGACAAGGAAATAAGAATGATACTAGGTGTGGTACTAAAAAGACCTTGAGCATGAAGTATAGGAGAGGCACTGAAACAGGCCACCTGAATCAGTGCGGGTGTTTGAGGTACTCTAATACTTACATGGAGAGTAAGATGAGATGACTCTAGAAAGATAAACAATTAAATTAAATTTTAAAAAGGCTCACATTCCCTACAGTTATGTTAAACTAACTATAAACCCTCCAAATAATGATGGATTAATCATATTAAAAGTATGTTTCTATTTCACAAAAATATATGGTTATGTGCAGGTCAAATCTGGTGTGGACACCAACCACAATTTATAGATCCATCAAGGACATAGGCTCCTATCCTACTTCAGGATCCTAATACACACACCTTCCATCCTCAAGGTCTCTTCATGATCCCAGGTGGCTTCTGGACTTGAGTGAGCATATCTGTGTAGCAGGACAGAAGAGTAAAGAAAGACAAAAGGTGAAAAAGCGTGCCCCTCCCGCCCCACCATTAGGTTAGCTGACTTTAAGCAGCCTTCTTTTTCATTAGCCAGGATTTGGTCATGTGGTACTACTGTGGTTGCCTGGGACTCTAGAAGGCAGTGCCGTACCTTTTGGGTGGCCAGGTGCCTACTTTCAGTTAAGGTTTCCCTGGGGGGGGGGGGGGGCAATGAGCAGTGTGTCACACTAGCCATTCCAACCTAAGAAAGAAAGACCCAGCCCTGAAGCCAGAAGAGCCCCTGAAGGACACTGGACAAGGAGTGGAGTGATGAGATTGGGTTCTCACTGAACCTGAATATAATCTCCATCAGGGATGATGCTGTGTTTACTCTGCATGCCTCCATATCCACCTGCCCAGCACAACACGTGGGCATTAGCAAAAACCCCATGATTGGGTTGTGAAGGAACAAGTGGCAAGCCTGGAAACAAGAAGGATGAAAGCGGCTGCAATAATAAAGTGACAGTGGGAATAGAACAGAAAAACATGGATTGGAGACAGACATGGATGTTGAATTTGGGTTTAAGGATGGAATTAAAAATGACTCTGAGATTTATGGTTTTGGCATTTGGGAAGATGGTATTATCATTCATCAAGATAGTAAAATAGGAGGAGAAGTCATGGAATAGAGAATCAAAATGAACTCAGTTCTGGGGGTAGCCATGTTGAGCTGTGCAGGGCCACCCCAGTGGAGGGATCTAGAGGGAGCTGACACAATTCTTCTGGAAGCCAGGAGAGAGCTCATTTGCATGTGCAGATCTGGAGTCACTGGCCTAGGTGGGAGCTGAAACCATGGACCATGTTTTTGTACTAAAATGGAGCACAAATGCGGGAAAGAGAACAGGACAGAGGGTGGATGGATAGACTCAAAAGGACAACAAGAAAGATTAATTCAGGAAGGTTGAATGAAATTGGAAAGAGAGAGGCGCCCAGGAAATCAAAGGGAAATATAGTTGTAGGGAAGAAAAAATGGTATAAATATTCCAGCAAGAAATGGCAAATGAGAACTGAGCATTCTATTGAATCTGGCAATTAGTAACTTCTTGCTAGTCAGTCTGGGGGTGAGTAAGGAGCCAGGTTATTTGAAGATCATGAGGAAATGGGGACAAGGAAGCTAGACAATTCTCTTTGAAGGAAAGGAGGAGGTTGGAGGTAGTTAGAGGGGGATATATGTTTTACAAATTCAACTGTAAGGATAAAATAGCTTAGCAATAAAACTCAAACTGTGTGGGAATCTCACTTAATTTTAGATTCAACACATTCACATTTATAAAGTATTAACTTTATGCCAAGAATCGGGCTGAAACTTTAAGGTACTTAATTTTTTACTGGTATCTTTTATAGTGGGTACCAAAGTTGAGCAATGATTTCTTTCCTGGCAATGGAGCAAACGTTGTCTGGAATGGTTTTTAATAATCTGAGTTCAAAACAACACCATCTTCAGAAAACATTTATGCACTGAGATCTGTCTTACCTTGCTTTTGATATCAGTATTCACTAACTCAATAATTCAATAACATTTTGGTCAATCAATATATGTTGCCTATTCCTCTTTCACTACGTTTCTGTGGCTTTGTTAAATCATTTGGGAAACCTTTTCAAAATATACTGCACTATTTAACTTCCTCTCTGACTAGGCATGGCTTTATATCCCTCTCCATGCATTCCATAAATAACCATTCTATGAGAGACACAAGTTGCTGTAGAAACAAACCAGATGACACATAGATCTGTCTGGTCCCTTGTTGTCCTCATTGGTTTATACCATTTTGTTTTCAATTCTGGCTCAGAGTGAATAATTGCTAACACCAAATTCATCTTTGTTTCTCCATCACATTTGGCAATGCTCTGTGATATAAAGAAATCTATTTTTAAGTAAAAAAAATTAAAAGCCCCAAATTATTGTTACCTCTTTCACCCTTATTCACTCTGCATTTTGGTCTCTTTCCAAATAACAATAGTTGAACCTTCATGTATCTCCTAATATTCCCCTTTGTCTTTGTTCTGTGGCCTAGGTTCTGACTATATCTCCCTTGGATGATTACAATACCATGATTGTTCTAGTTACTTTTCAACTTTTTTTCTGACATCATTTTTACAATTCTTCAAAAGCTACAGATATTTATCCATAATCATAAGGAACCCTTCTCCAGCTAGTTGGAAGATATCTAGAGGTCCCTTTGTGAAAAAAAAAATGCCTTTCACCATCCCATTTGCACTTCTTCGATCACCACAAAAATCTTTAGGGTTATGTCATTGAAAAGTAAAATTAAGGGAAGATCTTTTTGCTTTTGTCTTCCAAATGTTCCAATATCAGAATGACACAACTTTTATCCCAGCAAAGAGGACAAGGCTACCTTGTATTCCAATATTGCCCTTCATTTGTCCCTTCTCAAACAAAAGTCCACCATTCTTAAATTATAAAAGGTCATAAATCCACAGGCTCACTTGTCTATTTTAACTTCACAGAAAAACTAATTTTTTACTAGCTCTTTTGTTCCATATCAGTTAGTTCCTATACTGCTACATCCTCTGCCCTACTCAGAACAAGTTCTATTATTTGATTGCCAGGTAATAAAGTGACACTAAAGATCATTTATAATACCTCCCAAATGGTCAAATATGGTAATTCCCAATGGCCAAGTAGAAATAAAATGTGTGGCTCCTGAACCTCCTTTCTATTAAAAACCTCCACTGAAATATTGAAGTCACAGCAAAGTCGACAGTAGATACTACAAATGGATCAGCGCTTTTTAAAGGTCAGCAAGTCTCTTTCTCTCCACATCTCAAAAAACTCCCACTGAGATAGATGGGGAAAGCTGGTGGAGGTGCTGAGACACACAGAGCGGGCCGCTTGCCTTGCACATGGAGAACAGGCACACAGCCCTTGCACATGAGAAGATGCCTACAGACTTCAAACCACTCCATCTTTTTTTTGCCCTCTCCAATAGGAGCTTCAGCTTCTCCAGTAAAATTACTTGTTTTTACAATTCTTGCAAGAGATGGCATTTTCAAAATCATTTTTGTTGACCAAATTGCTCTTTACAGGGGAGATAGGGATGGAGTGGACTTCAAACAGAAAAGAGTTTAAGGGCACATTGCTAATAATGGATGATAAATGACAGATACAGTTATATAATGGAGAAGATAGGAGGTGAGGTTAGAAAGGACCTTAAATTGTGCTTCTGATACCTTTATGATCAGGTAGGTAGATTGGTTATGAGCAGATCAGGTAGATTCCCCTAACTCCCTTATTAAACCATATTCACAACATCTCTTCTTCAAATTTCATAAGATGTAGGATGAAAAAGCAAATATAATTTTTAAGTTTCTTAATAGAAAATTATATATAAACTAAGATGAAAGAAGACACTATAATATATATGCTCTCTGCCAACTTTATAAATTCACTATAATCCAAGGCTGTTTCTAGGTTTCTCTCAGGAATCTTTCTATGGGTCAGCAGAAAAATTACTGCCTTATCTCCTATAAAAATAAAGGATCAAAGGATCATGGGTACAAAAAGACTTTTGTATATCTCTCTGCTTCCCAATGGGACCCACTCCTCAGACTGGCAGGAAGCTACATTCCTTTTTCTGAAACTCTCCTGTTTTTTGTTTTGAATCCAAACTCCTACAGATGACTGATTTTTTAAAAATAGCTATTCAGAAAATTTGGTTACTCCTTTTCTCTCAAAAATGTCTGCATTACAGCCAGGTGTGGTGACACACTCCTATAATCCTAGCTACTCAGGAGGCTGCAGGCAGGAGGATCCAAAGTTCAAGGCCAGGCTCAACAAATTAGCAAGATCCTGTCTCAAAATTAAAAAAAAAAAAATTAAAGGGCTGGGAATGTAGTTCAGAGATGGGAGTGCCTCTGGGTTCAATCCCTAGTAACACACACAAAGTGTATGTATTATAGAGACTGACCTCCCCCCTCATGCTCCTTAAAGCTACTCTCCTCGTGTGTCTCCCACACTAAATAACCTCTATCTTTAGGGGAAAGAAAGTACTGTATTTTTTTCCCTTTTGTAAGGGGATTGAACTCAGGGGCACTCGACTTCTGAGCCACATCCTCATCCCTATTTTGTATTTTATTTATAGATAGGGTCTCACTAGTTGCTTAGTGCCTCCCTGTTGCTGAGGCTGGCTTTGAACTTGAGATCCTCCTATCTCAGCCTCCCAAGTCACTGGGATTATAGATGTGCACCCAGCAAAGTACTGCATTTTTAAGCAATGCAATTCTCCAGTCAATTGAATTTCCTGGCCATCTAAAAGCAAACCTTTGTGTTTCAAGCTCTCTCCATTCCTCAACAAGTTAGTAGGATGCACACACACTTTTCATGTGACTGATTTGCTGGGACAGGATCTTTCCAAAAATGCCAGATCATGCTGGGCAGTATTTTGAACACAATTAGAGAATGTATAGGATACTACTGGGTTCAGTATGCACTAATCTGAGAACATGACCTAGAAGTTGATTTATTTTAACAAAATGCTTTATTCTGATTACCATTTTATCAGTACTACCTGCTAGAGCTATTGTGAGATTGAAATGAGATAATCTGGGCAAAATATATAAGGCAGAGCTGCTCTACTTATATGCAACTATTTTATTGTTGTGCTGCTCAGCTCACCCAATACATTAGCAGTATTTCTCAGAGGACATCTATAAACCAACTGCACCAGAATTATACCAGGAATTTCTAAGTAATGTGGGTTCCTGGTCCTCATCCCTAGGGGAGTCTCATTCAATAAGTCTGGGATGGGTTTCAGAAACTGGTGTTTTCAGTAATTGCTCTTCAATTCTGCGGATCCCACATGTTTGAGAATACATGGGGCCACATGCTTCAGCCATGGCAGTTCTGAAAAAAATCTCACTGCCTTCTAAGTCTTGCTTGATTGTTTGATTTGCTGTGCTGATTAGTATATCTTTTTAAACCTGATTTTTCTGTTTTAGTCAAATCTGACGCTTTTCTTCCATTCTAGAAATTCAAACAATTCATGCTCCAGTGTCATGGATACCTGTCATTTGTCATCTGTCCAACATGTGAATCCCCAACATCTAAATTCTACATTGGTCTAATCACAGTGGGAGCAAAAACTAAAGCAGGAATATCTTTTATACTTTCCTCTCACTAACCCCTATGTGTCCATTCATATGTGTGCACATATGCCTGTACTTACTTACACACACACACACACACACACACATTCATCAGAGCAAGAACATTTGGTCAAGCACAGCTAGACATTCCCACTCATACTTTGAATTACAGGGGGAGAGACCCAAGGACAGAAAAGTGGACAAGATGGCTAAGGAAAGGTGGTGCTGGCCCAGCCACTGACGCTGTGGCCAGCCTCCCTGACAGTGTGCTGTGGGCTCGGTGATAAGGAGCACACCCATTCTTGCCCCTGCCAAGTTTGGATAAAAATGTCTTTGATAAGGTGGGGGAAAGTGGCTTTTTTAGCATTAACATGTTCTCCAATTATGCTAAAAGGTGGACAATCTTAGGAATACTTGATAAGGTTCAGCAAAGAGACAAAGACTCAGCCAGCATACTAACAGGCCAGAATTATGCTGTGTGTGGTTGGTCCATTTGTACAGGAGAGAAGTTTGCTTACCTTGAAGATGCTTCACCCTTGGGCTAAAATAGGTAGTGCTATTGTTTTTGACCTCATTTTCCTTGCAGAACTTGAAACTGATTCCCAGCTCCTGCTCTGGGTTTATCAGGTAAAACTAGATGGAACTGAATGCTTGGACCTAGTGATAGTAGACAAAAATGCAAAACTTGGGGACAGGGGGCTGCAGTAAAAATAGAGGGGAAAAGAGTCTGTGTCACAGGTGTCTACTGGGGCAGACGTGAGTGGATGGGAAGGCTGCTCAGTGTAAAGAGGGGCTGCCCATTCCCAGCCCCATTTTCTTGGGAAAACTTGTCTGAATACATGCTCCTGCCTTTGCCTGGCCCTCCATACTCATCTCCTCATCTCCACTGAGAGTTGGAGGGACTTCAATGCATGAATCTCAATCTCTCTCTCTCTTTCTCTCTCTCTCTCTCTCTCTCTCTCTCTCTCTCTCTCCCCCTGCCCTCCTTTCCTCCCTTTCTCTCTTTCCATCTCTCCCTCCCTCCCTTCCTCTCTCTCTCCCTCTACTTTCCTCTATTCCTCCTTCTCTCCTTCTGCAGCCAGCCATGTATTCTGGCCTGCTCTCCTACATGCAAAATTTTCGTGTAATATGCATATGTTACTCTTTAAAAAAGAAGGCTAACACATATGGAGGATAAATTCAAATAAGAGGCATACACCAGTAAACATTTCTGGCTGAGGAGCTAGAGATACCAAGGGCCATGCTCTTAAAGTACAGTGTGAGAGTATATGAAGGGGTTGGGTTTGGTGACCTGTAAAGCTTCTCCTAGCCCGAATGTGCGTGTTCTACGAACATTCTAAATGCTCTGTACAAAAGCACAGCTTTGTCAATCATGGTTCTGCCATCTCTTAGACAACTTCTTTACCATTCTGAGTCTCAGTTTCCAGATATATATAATGGGGTTAGTGGACCTTATAAGTGGCCTACCCTGTGCCCATTCTCTCCTTCTTCATTCGGTTCTGATATTTTCCACCTCTCCCCTGTGAGGCTGTAAGCCTCAGGGCACCCTGACCCAGCTTTAGTCCCAGAAATGAGCCCATTGGTCTTAAAGCAATTCCATTCCTCTTGCCAAGAAGAGTTGTAACTCTGGTCCATGAGTTGTGAAAGAAAATCTGTAGGAGAGTTTTTGAAAAAAAACAAAAACAAAAATATTTTTTGTTTTTTTACTCCTAAGAGGGAGCCATAAGGGTAAAATAATGCTTCATTTTCCTCTGGAAATATTTGGGCTTTGTTGTGATGTTTGGAACTACTGCAGGCCATCTTCCCACCAGTCTGAAGATGTAGACAGCACCAATGATAGGTAACTGGGGGTCTTGATGAAAATATTGAGCCACTGAATCAACCAACCTTGAAATCTGCTCACAGCACTGAACTAAAAGAATGTGTTTTCTTGTTTCTGAAGATACATTAAGTTGACTTTTCTCTTATTTGCAGCCTAATCCATCCAATGGTAGAATCCATATTGCAATACCATCAAAGAATATGTGTAATGGCCTGAGGAGATAAAAAATATCAAAATGCACTGCAAAATGTTTAGCATATAAAATTAATGTTACTATTATTGCCAAGTACTTAATTCTCTGTCTTCTGCATCTTTGTAAACTTTATTTTCTTTGAGACCTTGAAAAAAATAATTTCCAAATATAATGAGTATTAACTCAACATAAAGAAAAAAAATCAGGGGATGGGGAGTAGAAGTTGATCTTGGGTTTTCTGTGAGAGCTGTGAGATTCATCTAGGAGATGGTCTGGCACTCCTGTTACCCTCCTAGCCTAGCTCTTAACCTAAGTGCCCAAACTAGTTTAGCCTTTCTCCAGTATTTCCTTTTACCACTATCTTTGTGCTTCTGTTATCATTTTCTCTCTGTACTCCCTTCAAGTCCCTATTGTAATCCAATTGTCTAGAATGACACTCAATAGCAAAGACAGGGATAATCAATGTCAAAATACAGTCTGCAATCAGCTCTGGACTCTTGCAGCTGCTCCACTTTCTAATTCACTTGGAACTTTATGGATGGCTTTTCTCTCTCTCTCTGATCACAGAGCAAATAACAATCGTGAGGAGGCTGAGATAAGACTGCACTCTGCTCCTCCCTGGGCTCTATTTAACTCTAGGTGTGTTTTCAACTGGGGATTTCCAGTGAAACAAAACAGGCCCTGAAACATTTTTTTCTTTACTTTTACGTGATTAGTAAATAAGAATGTACCTCCAAGTCAGAAACAGTATGTAAAGTCTAACTGCTCTTGCCAGCTGTGCCAGTTTGCCTAGTTCTTGAAATCAGTTACAATTTCATTTCTAATCTCAGATATGAAGTTAGGTTTTAAGAGCTCTTTGCCTAGCAGGAGACACAAGTGAAATGAAAATTCTGGATTCCTAATAGACATACTGTTTTAGTCAGCTTCTTTTGCTGCTGTGACTAAAAGATCTGACAAGAACAATTGTAGAGGAGGAAAAGTTTATTTCAGGGCTCATGGTTTCAGAGGTCTCAGTCCTTACTACCAGCTCCATTCCTCGGGGCTCAAAGTGAAGCAGGACATTGTGGTGGAAGAGTGTGGTGAAGAGAAGCAGCTCACATGATGATCAGGAAGCAGAGAGGGACTCCACTTGCCAGATACAAAATACATGCACCAAAAGCACACCCGCAATGCCAACCTCCTCTAGCAACAGCCTACCTGCCTTCAGTCATCACTCAAGTTAATCCCATTAGGGGACTAATTCAGTGATTGGGTTAAGGCTCTCATAACCCAATGTTTTTCTCTCTAAGACTTCATTGTCTCACACATGAGTTTTGGGGGACATCTCACATTTATACCATAACAAACTCCTCTTGAAAACCTAGCACATGGACCTCTGATATAAACTTCACAAAAAAAATTATGAAAAATGATATTATATTAAATGTATTTAATATATTATATTAATATTATATATACAACATTATATAAAATATATTTTATATAATATATATTATATCATATATATTATATGAGATATGTATATTATATAAAATATACATATTATATCTTATAATTTGGAAAGCAGTATGGAGATTTCTTGGAAAGCTGGGAATGGAGCCACCATTTGACCCAGCTATTCCCCTTCTCGGTCTATTCCCTAAAGACCTAAAAAGAGCATGCTACAGGGACACTGCTACATCGATGTTCATAGCAGCACAATTCACAATAGCAAGACTGTGGAACCAACCTAGATGCCCTTCAATAGATGAATGGATAAAAAAAATGTGGCATTTATACACAATGGAGTATTACTCTGCATTAAAAAATGACAAAATCATAGAATTTACAGGGAAATGGATGGCATTAGAGCAGATTATGCTAAGTGAAGCTAGCCAATCCCTAAAAAACAAATGCCAAATGTCTTCTTTGATATAAGGAGAGTAACTAAGAACAGAGTAGGGACGAAGAGCAGGAGAAGAAGATTAACATTTAACAGGGATGAGAGGTGGGAGGGAAAGGGAGAGAGAAGGGAAATTGCATGGAAATGGAAGGAGACCCTCAGGGTTATACAAAAGTACATACAAGAGGAAGTGAGGGGAAAGGGAAAAATAATACAAGGGGGACAAATGAATGACAGTAGAGGGGGTAGAGAGAGAAGAGGGGAGGGGAGGGGAGGGGAGGGGGGATAGTAGAGGATAGGAAAGGCAGCAGAACACAACAGACACTAGTATGGCAATATGTAAATCAATGGATGTGTAACTGATGTGATTCTGCAATCTGTATATGGGGTAAAAATGGGAGTTCATAACCCACTTGAATCAAAGTGTGAAATATGATATATCAAGAACTATGTAATGTTTTGAACAACCAACAATAAAAAATTAAAAAATAATAATAAAAAATTTTAAAAAAAATATTATATATACAACATTATATAAAATATATTTTATATAATATATATTATATCATATATATTATATAAGATATGTATATTATATAAAATATACATATTATATCTTATAATATATATATATAAATAAAAGCTCCCAACACTTCAAGGGACCTCAGAGCTAACTAGCCCAACATCTCCCCTGGAAAGATTCAGGATCAAATGGCCTGCTAAATGTCACACAGCTTGCCTAAAACTGCAGACAGCAGCAGTAAAAATGACCACAACATGCAGCTACTATTTAATTAGTTCATACTAAAGTGTTTTGCATTCACTGATTTAGGTTTCAGAAAAACCCTTTATAGTAGTCACTATTGGCTGTCTTTGTAGAAATGAGAAAGGGGAAGCTTAGTATGTTAAATATTGTCCAAGATTTACCATTGCCATGGTTTTTAAAACCAGCAGAGATGATTTTTCAAACCTAGGGCAAGGTAAGTCTGAAGTCTACGCACATAACCACCTGCTGGGCTCTATGTTATACAAGATGCTGGCAGAATCTGATCTTACCAAGATAGCACTTCTATTCAGAAGAAAATGGAAATTAGAGTAAGATATTATATTTTAAACTTTTATAGTTCTTCATGGTTATTGAATTCTAACCAATATTCTAGAGAATATTATAGAGGAAAAAAAATGAGACTCATAATATGGCCTAAACCTACTTAATAGGTGTGGGTATTAAAATAACATCTAGACAAGTTATAACTAGGTCTCTTTTCAAAGCAAAATATTCTCTTTCCTTAAAGCTTCAAAAGATTGTTAAAAACAAGAATAAGTTTCCTTTTCCTAAGTATTAAAACAAACACCTTGACTTTATCCTTTCAGATCTCCGCTATTTATCAGGCTGACATTTTGAAGTTTGGGTTTGCTATGAAAATAGCTTATCCAATGAAGGAGCATTGTGTTGGGCCAATGTCTTTTTTGAGCACTGTGACTCTTGGTTTCATTGTTCTGTTTTGCTGCAGAATTACCATTGCTATTTTTAAATGACTGCTTGTAGACTTGTCAGCTTTGAACCACGCCTTCTCCGGACTGCACGGGCTCCAGATCCTTTTCAGTCCTACTGCCGAGCCACACCATGTGTAAGATTTTTATGGCTTCTCATCTATTTATAATTGCTTCTCAAAAACTAGAAAATTGTGTTTGTGTCCTACTTTTCCCCCCCAATCTACATTACCCCTTGGACTAAAGTAATAACCTGTCATGCTTAAACAATTAGCATAATGCAGAGGACACTCGGGACTCTTACACATTGCTAATGGAACACCAAATGGAGCTTTAGAAAGTCAGAAAAAGATGTGTTTTACAGGGGCCAGCAATGGATTCTGGCAAACCTACCTTTGCCCACACATTGCTGACACAGGACCATCGCAGTTAGTGCTTCTCAAGCAGTAGGAAGTTTCCTGCATCTGAGGTCTGGGACTCCGCAAGACCATTCCCATGACTCAAATGCAACTAGTGTTTTGGAATTATAATTTTATGCCCCATGTGACATTACAGTGGTGTAATGTCCATTTCTTCTAACTGATCCTCAGAGTGTGATTCTGAGACACATCCCTGGCTTCAGATCATGCAAAATTTGTTTCATCCATTCACCGATTCTCTCATTCACTAAACTCAACTATTGATGAGCAAAGCTTTTCTAGGCCCTTATTCCATAATATTCCCATTTAAAAGCTACATCATCAAACATTTCTAAATTAAATTCTGAATCTCTAGACCTTCTGATGAAAATGTAAGTAAGGGTTAACATTTCTGAGCTCTTAGAAAAGGCAGCATAATACAAAGGTTAAACACATAACCTCTATAGCCATGAGCTTGAATTTTGACTCTACCATTTAACTAGTTATATGATCTTAGAGAGACTTTTCAAGTCCTCTGTGCCTCAATTCACTCAGCTATAAAATGGGAATAATTATAGTATCTATCCCCATAGGGCTGTTATGAGGATTAAATGATTATATGCAAGAAAAGCTCTTAAAACACAGCATATAATAAGTGTTCCCAATCGTTATGCATCAAGCACTGTAATAGGCATGTCATGTAAATTATCTCAATTAAATCTACAATTCAGGTATCATTTTTATCTTAGGTTAACTATGAGGAAATCAAGGCTTATAAAGGTTAAGACTGTGCAGCCATAGTTAGGAGTGAAGCTAAAATTCCAACCCAAGCATTCTCACAACAGAGCCTTTTTGCTTAAGAACTCTGCTGAACTGCCCTGACTCAACACTCCTACATATAGACACAGGCAAGGACTTTCTCAATAGGACCCCTAAGGCTCAGGAAATAATACCAAGAATTAATAAATGGGATGGTATCAAATTAGAAAGCTTCTGCACAGCAAAGGAAACAATTAAGAATGTGAAGAGAGAACCTACAGAATGGGAGAAAATCTTTGCTAGTTACTCTTCTGACAGAGGATTAATATCCAGAATATATAAATAACTCAAAAAGCTTAACACCAAAAATACAAATAATCCAATTAATAAATGGGCAGATGAACTAAACAGAAAGTTCTCAAAAGAAGAAATACAAATGGCCAACAAATATATGGTAAAATGTTCAGCATCATTAGCAATAGGGAAATATAAATCAAAACTACACTGAGATTTCATCTCACTTCAGTCAAAATGGCAGCCATCAAGAATGCAATAATAAATGCTGGAGAGGATGTGGAGAAAAAGGAACACTTCTATATTATTGGTAACATTGTAAATTAATACAACCACTATGAAAATCAGTATGGAGTTTCCTCAAAATATGAGGAATGGAACCACCAAATGACCCAGCTATACCACTCCTCAGTATTTGTCCTAAAGAATTAAAGTCAGCATATTATAATGATACATACATACCCTTGTTTATAGCAGTACAATTCACAATAGCCAAATTATAACCAGCCTAGGTGTCCATCAATGGATGAATGGATAAAGAAAATGTGGTATATGTACATAATGGAGATTTAGTCAAACAAAGAAAAATGAAATTATGTCATTTGCAGGAAAATGGATAGAACTTGAGAATGTTAAGTGAAAAAAAGCCAAACTCAGAAAGTCAAAAGTCATTATATTTTCTTTCAGGTGTAGAAACTAGAGAGGAAAAAGGGAGAGAAAGGTTGGGGGGAATCTCATGAAAATTGAAGAGAAATCAATAGAAGAAAGCGTTCATGGGAAGGGAGGAAAGGAAAGAAAGACAAAATATTGGGCAATGATATTAGCCAAATCATATTGTTATACGGTGTACATATATGAATATGTAATGATGAATCCTACCATTATGTACAATTATAATGCACTGATTTAAAAACAAAACAAAACATGGAAAAGATAAACTGCCCTGACCTTGAGATTTCCACCAAAGTTGAGTTGGGTTAGGTCAGATGTGCAGTGGTCTGGTCTGGAATAGGTGTAGGTTATGGAACTGCATAAAAGTAAATAGGAATCCTCTAATCTGTCTCATGTCCTCCGGGCATAAAATGGAGCAATCTTTGAATTATCTTTGCTCATTTCTTTTTACTTTCTAGGTATCGTACTGGTGACCATGGAATGTTTCTATACTCCAGAAGGGGAAAGTAGCAGCAAGGAAAATGGATCTTACTGAATTGGTTGCAACTCATGAAGTGCTTTTATTGATATAGAACTCATTGACTTCAAGGACTGAAATCCCTTTTCCAGTCCTTTAAGTAGATATAGATATTGATTCAAAGTCAAATGCTTGTAATTCTTAATGGAAATAAATACTGAAAATGACATGCAGACAATGAAATGATGAGCTGTTCTGTCATCCCTCTGAGAAATTCAAACTTATCCCTCCTTCCAAGTATAAAGCATGCAGCAGGAGTAGGGCAGGGGCCATGATTTTACTGGCAGGCTTCCTATCCTTTAGGGACTATCTGACTGTCACACTGTGTAGTTTTACACCCTATCAAATAGATTTCTCTTTGTTCAGAAAATAAACATGGGTCTTATCACATATTGTTAGGCCAGTTATTTTAATTAGTGTAATGTGAGATATTAATTATGAATACCTGTTGGGTAGACAAAAAGTAACTCAGAAAAATATTAACAACAATAAAAATAGTTGAAACAATGGCTTTTATCTAGTGCTTTCTGTATGCCAGTATTTTATATATACAGATTAACTTAAATAATATAACATTTCTAAAAGTAGGTATTGTTATTGTTTCTGTTATGGGTAAAAGAACTAAACTGAGGTACAGAGTTGAAACATCTTGCCCAACTGTTGCAAGGACATTAACTTTTCGGCAAAATTTTGTGCTCTCCCTTCAGTAGAATCAATTTGTCCATGAGAAGCAGCTGTCCAGCTACAAACTGCACTTCTCAGGTTCCTTTGTATCTTGGTGAGGTCATGTGACTAGCACTTACCAATCAAAAGCAGTAGAAGGGTCATGCTTCTCTTTCAATCTGTCAGTTACTGGCTGAGTCATTTCTGTGTTCCCTACTCATCTGCTAGTTGGATATAGAAAATGCTGAGGTTCTAGGAGACTGAAAAACCACAAGCCAAAGGAGGCCCATCCCTGAATCCCAACATGGAAGTTTGCTCATCAGGAACACCAGCATTGGATTATTGCGTAAGAGAAATAAAATTCTGTTGTGTGAAAGAATTGTTAATTCAGGGTGTATTTGTGATTGCAACCAGTGTTGCTCTAACTAATATACAACATTAACCTAGAAGATCCAGAAAGCAAATCAACGGGTTCCAATTCCAGAGTCCATGTTCTTAACCACACTGCTAGAGACTCTCAGAAGAGGCAGAAACCTCTTCCCTCTAGTTCCTTCATGGCTGAAATGCAAAGGGGTTAAAGATAGCATTGAGAGACCAGGTCTACTTGTGTCTCACTGCATTGCTTTTAGTAGTGGCCATTTGCTATAAAAAAAAAAATTATCTTAAAATTCTGTCCATGGGAACTTCACATTTCCTTTCTTTCTTTAAACTGAGAATTTGCTCAGCTTTCTGGGAAAGAAAAATAAATAACTTTCCAAATTAAATAATTTTCAATTCTCTAAAATTGAGCATACCCTTAAATGCAGCTACACTCCTACTCCATAGCACAGCTTGGAAGGTGACAACCACCAATGAATTTAGTTGCTAACTTAACTCATGCAATGTGGATTTCCAAGTTCCTTCCCCATGCCACCCCCACACTTCCTCACAACCATCCTGGTTATCCAGGCCAATGCATACCTATTTTATGTGCTAAATTTCCTGGATGGTTATGATTTTAAACTCTGGCCTCAGAGTGCTATAATTACCTCTTGATGATGTAATTAGTAACAAAATTTAACAGGGTATCATGGGACACCTAGGACCTTTCCAAACGCATCCACCTCATTTATAAAGGGTGTTGAACCACTTCAATGACCAACTACCCATAAAACCGAGGCTCCCAAGGTGACAGAATTCACCCACTTCCAGTGAACACTGCACACTGACCTATGCAATAATGTTAGGTTGAAGAGTATTATAAATGTTGTCGGTGACCAGTAACTCACAAGCACTCTCATTACCTTACAAGTGAAGGAGGCAGGTGTGCTGAAGTTAGCACCCTGGGATACATTAGGCATGATGTAGGGAATTAGTCATTAGTCCCCATAAGGTGTGTTTTCCTCCCACTGTGGTGATGTAGAGGGTTTAAGGCGAGAGCTGCAGCGTGAGAGCTGAGCCATTCTCTGGCAACTTTGACACTGTCTAATGAGACCTCTGCAGGCCAGCTCTGAGTTCAACTGAGATGGGGGATTGTCCTCTCAACCTCTATCCCACCTGCCACCCCATCACTATGAAGGCTGCCGAAAGAGAATGGGGCATAGTCCTAATGTGATGTTGTAAAAGCCCATTACAATAGTTAAGCCCCCCAAACACACATCTTCAGCCTCCTTGCATCTGTTTGCTTCTCCAAGATTTAAGCATTTCAAAATGTGAAATGAAAGAAACTGATTAGCAGCTAATTCAACATGTTTTAAAAAGACTTCTGTGGTATCTGGTGTAGCGATGTCAAAAATAACAGCAAAATTCCATAATCTGACAGCAATTTCACCTCATCAGTAAAGAAGAAGCAGTTAAATTTTGGAAGTCCTTTGGGATTCTTTGGAGACCTCTTGAATTAGCTTAGTAAACCAATAGCCTTGAGACTTTAAATGGAAGTTGGACTATACAGATTCATAAGCAAAGTGCCCACTTTATATTGCTGGGATCAGGTGTGGCATTTAAAGTCACTGGTGATTTGGAAGAGAATGAAAGAATTGCTCCCAAGTAGAAGAACCAGGCAGAAATGATATATGACTTATCCAGAGTGAGAAAAGTGCCTCAGCGGAGAATGACTTGGAATACAATCTTGCCACACTAGAAATCTGTGAGAGGGCAGAACAAATCTAAGGCTGAATGGGAAATTGAAGTATTCCCTAAAAGGAAGGCAAAGCTCTAAGTTTTTGAATGTTCTGCCTGATCCTGGTTTGAGTTTGGCCTAGGACTGTGAGAATTGAACTGAAGAGCCTGGAAGAAATTCTATGGAAAAATAAAGCCTCCTTCTATCTCTCCAGGCTTTTTTTGTGCATCAATTCCTATTAAAATAGACTGGTTAGATGTAATCTTTGGTCATCACTCATTATCATAAGTGAGGCATTTATCTCCTTTGACTCTCATCTGCAAAAAAGAAATAATATCTTCTCAATTTAGTTCTCAAAATATGGAGTGAACATAAGGCAACATAGGAGATTCCACTTAAAATGCTGGAAGAGCAGCCATCTGCTAAGTCAGAGAAAGGTGGAAAGCCTATCTCTTCAAGCCTTACTCCAGGAAATAGCATATAGCCATGGCAGGGTACGAATTTGTTTCAAATGCCAAAAATCTGACACAAACGATCTGGCCTTATTACGTGAGGTATGATGTGCAAACACTGCTCTGAGTGAGGAGATTCTAAAATGCATGATAGGGGACTTGAGGCGATAGACGGTTTACATAGCCTGTCCTGAAGTGTGGAGCTCATTTAGAAGGTGTCTTCAGAGGAAGAGTGGCTAAGGCATCATAGGAACCCACTATCATCACCCCTTCCTTCCTGGTGAATAAAGATGGCGTTTCCTTTGGTGAGTGATCCATTAGTTATGTCCCATTTCTGTCCATCAGGTGGGTGTGAATAAGAAATTCCCATGGTTCCCCTTTATTACTCACCCTCTCTTGTTCACTATGTCAATTTCCTCAGATGTATAACAGCAAGAATCATTCCCTGTGGCCTAGCCACCCTGTTCCAATGCTCCCCGAGTACTACAGCCAGATATGCCTTCCTAAATCCCCACATCACAGAAAATCCATGACTTTTTATCATGTACTCAAATTCCTTCACCTGCCAGTTCATGGCATCCATGATTGGGTCCCACTGGCTTTCAAAGCTTTCCCTACTTCTGGCCTGTGCTTGATTCAAGCTGAACGTGATTTTCAAACATACTACATATTTTTCCACGTCCCTGACTTTGCCTATACTGATTCCCTTCTCTGTTTGAGGTGTGATATTCAAACCAAAAGTATGATCTTGACAATGTACCTGCCCATATTATTGCACAGTTTTCTTGCATTAATGCCCTGCTAACATTGCCTCCTGCCTTAAGCACTTTGAGACACACTGCCCCCTTTCCATAACTCTTTAGATTTTGCTCAGAACAATTACATTTTCCTTTGTAACATTTATTTATATGCTTGCTGTATTCCATCTACTGGACTATAAATTCTTTGAGGTATGGGAACCATGTCTTATCTTTATTTCCCCCATTTATTTCAATAAGTATTCAATATTTGTTAAGAGGATGGATGTGATTATGAATGAGTGGGGTTTTACCTTTCTTCCTTTGTTCATGCAGTTCTACCTGAAATGTTCTGCCTTTGGCCTCAAAATACACCCACAATTTACAGTCAAGTTCAAGGCCAATTTGTAACATAAAGCTTTCTCAAATTACCTCAGACCCCAGCACTCCTCTGCCATCTTTACACTCTACATGCCAAAAAAAAAAAAAGTGGTCTCCTAAATGTTCTCTATCTGTCTGAAGAATACTGTTCTCACTTTATTCTAAAGAGGATCTTAATCTGTACTCCATGGGTATGTTTGGGAGGCCATTAGGACAAACCCTTTAAGTTAAATGGAAATATTTTATGTAAATGCCAAGGTTCACCAGAGTGTCCAAAGTACCGTGACCCTCCCAAAACATGAAAAGAATCATTGTTCTAAGAGGACCATGTGCTTCTTCCTAGAGTAGAGATGGAGTATGTCTTGGATGTCTTTGCTGTGGCCCTCAGTGGTGAGCCAAGTGTTAGACTGTCCTTCAACAGTTGGTGGCAGCCTTTTGATGAGACCAATTCCTCTTGACTTCCACCAGGCTCGTCTAGCACAACCCTGGGCCTGAGACATGGTGGGTAGAGCTTCGTGATGGCATTGAAAGAAGGCAAGCAAACAATCTCGGGAGTGTGGTGAGTGAAGGCCTAAATGAGAATGGTGGAAGAACACTTGGCCTAAGCCTAGTAGAACAATCTTTGTGTGAAATTCTGTGATGAAGTAGGTGATGTAGACCTGCAGCAAGACCATGGGTCCTGGGAAGTTCTGGGTAGCTTTAAAGAAAACCTATAATGAAGCTGAGGTCCTCTGGAGGCAGGCCTGGCTAGGTCCTGAAGGCTCTGGGCTGAATCCCCACCATTGTTCTCTCTCCTCCCTCCATGCCTTGCCTAACCCACCCCAGCACCTTAGGGCCTCACCACAGCACAAGATCCAGGGATGACTGGAACCCATATGCATTAGATTAATATTAAATAGGCTTTATAAAACACAATGCTTTCAATAGGTAATGCTAGCAAAGAAATGTCAGAGTTTTCACTTGGGGTCAAGCAGCAGGGCCAAATAAGATCTATTACCAGCTCTAATGCTTTTATGAAAAAGAAAAATCTGTGGAGTCTTGTCAAGTTCCAAATGATGACTTAAGCTGCTTAACAAATGGATTGGTTTTTAAAAAGAAAAAAACAAAACAGGGGATGTACAATTGGTGATTTTTGTTTTAACAAGCTGAATTCCTTTTGGTTTCTCCTTAAGTCATGGTTTACATTACAAACCAAAAAAAAAAAAAAAAAATATTATAAGCAGCTAGAGCGGTAGTGGTTTCGATAAAACTCTCCTAAGTAATGATGATCCCACCTTATTTAGACAAGTCAGGGGTCAATATGGCCTTATTTGCTTCTGTTTTTCATTAGTGGTGCTCTCTCTGTGTAGCATCACACTTCCTACCAGCCCTGTGAATACACAGAGGATTCATGCTTCAGTTCTGCATGTATTAAGAATGCAGCCATAGCAACTACTAGCATTAATGAACTATTTGCTTATGCAGTAATAATTAACTTCCATTACATTACTTTGTGTGATTACTTTCTTAATTGCCTGAATTATGCATCCATTTAATATTTAATAACCATTCTCAGAAATCAGACACTGGTAAAAAACAAATTGCTCACAGTTTCCTTGCAATAATTAAGCTCACAAGAATAAATGAAACCTTTTAAAAACGAATGCCTTGTGATTATATCCTTGCATATAGAACAAGATCCTAAATTAGTTATTTATTAAATCTAAATTTAAGTCCAAATAGTGCATTTTTCACTTTCGCCCCGGGAAATCAACCTGCACTGTACCTGATATCAACAACAGAGTTAAGTGCCTTCTATTTTCTTTGGGAGTCACAAACTGCATTAATATTTATTACCATGCAAAATTCAAAAGTCCTCAAAATATTCTGTGTTTATTATTTATTTCCACTTGGCATCTCTTTTACACAAGGTAAGTAAGATGTTTAGCTGGAGATTAAAGTGTTGCAAAATGAGATCAATAGCTCTCCATTAAGATGGGTTATTGTGAGCCTCCCCCATTCTTTGCTGCTTCCTAACCCACCCCTCACCTACACACATGCTCAATCCCATTCATCCACCTCTTAGCCCCTCATAAGATAGTGAAAACACACACATGCAATCTGTTTCAACCAAGCAGAAGGAGATTCATGGCAATTTATCCTCCTACATTTACACTCACAACCGGGCAGTTTGATCTCCATGCCTTTTCAGGTTGACAGCTAGAGCTCTTGGAACCCCCATGCCCTTCCACCAGCACCCAAGCAAAGCCATAGGCTGATTTGCAAAGCGATAATACTATTATCCTATTGCACATCAGCTCCAGTTCCCTCCGGCTTGCAAAGTCATCACTGTCTTAACAAATAAAATGTGCGACTGCTTTATCGCGGTTTTCTTGGTGAATAGATTCTATTGAATCTGGACAAGACAGTCTTCCCCCCACCCCCTTCTTCCTGGGACTGTATCTGCAAAATTGTTCTGCCATTCCACATTGATTATGGCAGCCATGTACAGACGTGTTTATCTGAACCATAACCATGTTAGGCTTAAGCTACAGGGACACTGGGATGTTATTTACCCACTGTTATCCTGTGCGTACATAATATACACAAAATAATGTGTGCTGCACGAAAAAGGGAGGGGGGACTTAAAGCATTTTTTACCAAATGAGCTAGTCCTAAAAAATAGGTGCCTCCTAAGAGATTACATGTGAAGTGCCAAGTGAATAACTGAGATGAACCATTTTCCTAACACGGAGAATCTTTCCAAGGCATGGGAACAGCCATGGGGAAGGGGTGGTGTTGAGAGTGGGGGTTGATTTGTGGAGAAAACTGGAGTTTAGGGTGTTGCAAGTCGACAATGGCTGTTATTCTGAGTTTCTAAACCGAGTTAAATTGATGCCAGTCTCGCTGACTGTTGTTACAGTGGGCAGAGTCATTAGGATTTGCTTTTTAAATGATCTCTCAGCCTGTAAGGCTGAGAGCTGCTAGCAAGGCAAGGTTAGAGAGAAAATGATAGCAGTATGTTGATGCTTCACAGACCTCATGATAGTTTCCGTCTGTCATTATTTACGTCTGACTAGATGCGTCATGTCAGCTACCTAGAAGGCACTTTAATATGAAGCTCTTGTTTGCCTCCGCTCTTGCGCAGCCAGACTGGGATACTATTATTTTTGCATCACTACACTTAGGTGAGGCTTGCTTCAATCTTTCAGTAATGACACACAAAAGAAATAAAAATGGTTGTGTCCAGGTTATTATACATGCTTGTATTCTAACAGGCCTCGTCAGCATGGTGCAGAAAAAGAAAAAAAAGTGGATTTAAATCAATAAACAGACATTTATTAAAAGGTCAGCTTAATTTTATTTGTTTCAGCTTCTTCACCAATATTTTAGGTGAAACTATTTTTCTTTGGCTTTGGATCAGTGTCATTGTTATTGGATGGACTCACTTGGGGAAGAGCTCTAGAATGAATATTTGATCCAAAATGCTTATGTTGCTTAATATCATCTTATACCATTTTTATAAATTCTATCAGTATCTCTGTAAATAGAGCCACATGAAAAGCTTAAGTTTTATATCTATATTATTGGCCCCATCAAGGATAAATGTTCAAACAATGTGCATTTATCTGAAAACTATATACAGAAGCCTCTAAGCACAGTGATTTTAAAATCTAAGAGGGCTTTTTATATACCAGAAAAAAATACCATTAAAGCAAAAAATAAAATAGGATATTTATGTTATCTTTCACCAAGATTGTCTTGACAAATGAGGGTGCCACTATTCTATACTTGTCCCTTGCATAGAGAAAAAAATCTTAACTGAAAATATCCTAGAATGTTAGAATTTATTGGCATCATTTTATACTAAAAATTGCAACATGACTTTAGCAGGAAGCATCTCTTAATAAGACCAAAATATTCTAGGTTGATTTTTTTCCCTTATGCTTTAAAAAAACAGAATGAATATAACCAGATTTTACTATGAATGAAATAATCTACAAACACACTTGAAAATACAAAAGGACATAGATACGTGCAATATATCAGTAATAACACAATAACAGTTTGCAATCTTCCTTTACACGAACGATTTGGTACAAAGACTTGAAGAGGCATACTTTAAGATATAAAACAATTCACATAAACCTCAGAATGCATGTGCTTCTGGACAACATGTTTATAAAGTTTCCATGAGGGTTCTATATTTAAACAGTAAGCAGTATTTTCATATACAGAAAATGAGTTGTTCCTCCACAGTGAGGAATTTAGATATTAGAAACATGTAAAACTGTTCTGCCTTTTGAACTTCCAGCATTTAACAGAATGTCATGACTACAGTGGTAACAAACAGATGTCTATCAGACGCCTGGGTCATCCTGAGACAGCTGGAGATATTTAGTACTTGTTCTCCCTATTTAGATAGAAGTGCACATTTTTTTTTGAAGTCTACAAGAGCCATGAGAACACACACGTGTAATGATCGAGACCTCTTTATTGTTTTAAAGATCAGATGCCAGCTTCATGAGATACTCTCAGATTTGTATCTGTGGCATTTTTTTTTTACAAATTTTAAGTATAAATCTTTGTCAGGATGGAACGAAATATCCTGCACATACACACATTTTTAGAATGCCATAAAATTTACATTTTTAACCAATGTCACTGTCATAAACTACTGAAAAAAAGACAGGAACTTGAAATGAAATCCATCAAACTCTCTTGATCCCTTAAAATTTTTAAATAATTTAATTACCGCACAAATGTTAAAATACTTAAAAAAAAAAAAATGGTTTGCCCAAGGCATTTTTCTTACCTGCTGCCCAAGCCACACATATGAGTTGTGGCAGAAAATGAACAGTAGGTGGCAGTCAAACCACTAAACTCCTTCAAGGCTTCATTAACTTGAATCTGTTGTTAAAGAGTAATAGGAAAGGAGTATATTTTTCCATTTTAAAGAATTCATTTTATAATTAATCTCGAAACACATTTCTAAGGTCCCATGCTGCTGAAATAGTGAGTTGACTGCATCCTTAAGCGAATGAGCCCAGATAAAAGTGATTTAATTCAAGAACTCAGCTCTGTCTCAGTGCCTCCCCCCCAACCCCTGTCATTTCTCTGTTATTACAGTTTTAATGTGGGTCTTTATGCAGTTTGGTAGTTGTGGACATGATCCACACATGCTTGGGCTGGAGCTCAGAGCCATGTACGCTATGCTCATCTATCTTTGTGCAGGTTTTAAATAACACACAGGAACCTTTTCCTCCCCTGATATTATAGTTGGACTATACAAAGTTTCTTTTTATGCCCGAGAAGACAAACTGGTTGATGGGGAGAAGGTCCTAGAGAAGCAGCAGAAACACAGAAGGAACATCCTCAAAGACAGAGCATTGTGGACTTTTGAAAATCCATAAATGAGAGAGAACATTATTAGTGTGAAGTAGCTTTGCATAGGACGACGGGTCATCTCCTTGAGAGGAAGGCCCCCCTCTGTTGGGTTCACCATGGGTCCCCATGGTAGAGAACAGGGAACCAGGCATATAGTATATATTCAGGGAATTTGCTGGATAAGTCAATGAGTGTTCAAAATGCAAGTTCTACTCATTTCTCAGATGTCTGTCCTAAAGATGTTGCTGCTGTCTCAATTCTTGACAGACAAGAATGAAGCTTGTCTCTCTCCCCACCATTGTCCTTCCCACAATGATCACTGCTAATTGCCATCACTGGGAATTCACACAGCACCACCAAGACAACACAGCAGGACAGGACTCCAATGGAGTCAATTTGGAATGTAGATGAGGCCTCTTTTCCTATGAAATACAGGCCACGATCGTTTCTAAAAATCTAAGTTCATGTTGCAAAAAGAACAAACTAGTTAACTAGTGTTGACCTAAAAGTTGAGTCAACTTGATCCGCTTAACTGCTCATGCCTCAGTTTTCTCCTCTCAGTGAGAGAATACTATCTACTTTATAAGATTGCTGTAAGATTTAAATGAATTGGAACATGTAAAAACTCAGACTCTTGTCAGGCACATGGCAAGCCCCCAGTAAATATCAGTTGCTATTATTACATTTTATAGTATAATTATTTTAATAATATTATTTACCATTGGCCTGGGCTCATACACACAATATTACAAAATAATTTCTGTTCTCCCTTATTAGTGCATTTCAATGAAATTCATTGTGATAGAACATGGATTTGGTGATGGGAGGAAAGTTTGTGCAATAGAATAGTTAGCCACCCCTCAAAAATGAAGTATATCACAAAAAGGATATGTTTTAAGTTGACTATAAGTTTGATTTTTTTTAACCCAGTTCCAGGGGCAGCCAGAAAATAATTAACTGCCCCACAAATCCTCCACTTCCACCTGTGTGCTTTCTGACATCCCAGTCAAACCAAGCTCTGAAAAAACTTGCCAGACATCAAAAGCTCACCTCCAACCAAAGACAAAAAATTCTTACTGATTTTGATATTTTTTTCCTCAGATCTATACCATGAGTCGTTAAAATGACCACCCTCAGGACAATTAGCATAAAAAGGAGGCATTATAAGCTGAGTTCTTTTTAATCCCCCTTGAAATAGAGAACTGTATTTTGTCAAAACTCAAATCACATCCCAAGGGAGACAAAGTTTAGTTCAAACGTCAGAAAGGAGGCAACGCAAGCTGTGTTTACAATCTGGCAATTTACTTCCTTCACAAGCAGCTAGCAACCAAGATCTTCAGTTTGTGGGAGTAAGCATTTTCTAACCTTGCTGAGAAGTATTTAGGGGAATAAACATGCACCCCCCCCCCAATTTTTTTTCAACCTATCCGTTCATTTTTCTCCTCCCATGACAAATACTTCCAATATCTTTAGTAAAGAAATGTGAGCTAGTCAATGTCTTTTTAAAAAATGAGTCATCTGATAACTTCCTAAGATATTGGCTTTCTTTTTCCAGAATCTTCTGTTCTCTGAAGTGACTCTTTGAAGGAGGTCAAATATTAAGTTTGAACAATTTAAATAAGAGACATTCAGTAATTTAAAAATGAGACATTCTGCACAAGATTCATTCATTTAAATTACATGAAAATCCCCGATAGACCATATATAATTACAAACCCTGTAAGTCCTGAGGTAATTTCAGTGGGGTTAAGAGATTCCTTTAATAGAATATGACAAGGTTCTTTTTGTTTTTCATAAAACATTGTATTCCCTCTTGAAATGTAACATTTCCTTAATGAAATCACAGCCCCTGTGTTAGGGAACACTGTTTTGAGAGATCAACAACATCAAAATGATTACTGCAAATTAATGATAGACAAGCCTCAAAAGACCCAGGTTGGTTAGTTCAAACATATAAGCCTCATATGAAGTGTGTGTGTGTGTGTGTGTGTGGATGAAACCCAGGGCCTCACACATACTAGGTCTGCACTATACTGCTTAGCTATAAACATATGTGAAGAAGGCTGTAGTCAAAACCTTAGATGCTAAGCTAAGGTAAAAGGGCTGCCGGTAATGCAGGACTGCACAGCAGAGAAAATTCTAAGTGAGGACACAGTAAACCTAATTTTTATTGGTTTTAGCATCTACTTCTCAGATTATCCCAAGGAAATAAAAAGGAGTTTCTGGATATGCTTTGCTATTTGGTTTGATTTTTTTTCTTTTTCTTTTTTTTTGGGGGGGTGGTGGTGGTGTGTATTGTGTTTGGGGTTGTTTACTTATGATGAGAAATAAATTGTTTTCTTTGAAGAGTTGGAAAACTTTTGAGGCAAAAGTTTTATCCTTTTATCCTTTATATGTATAATGAAACACCTATGGTTGGATTAATAGGAATGAGTTTTTGCTAAGCCAGAAATACACACTTTCATTTGGTCCTCAAATAGTGAAATGATAAGTTCTGTGGCATAATTATGGTAATAACTATGCATATTAGAGCCAATGCCACACATATTCTATATGATTCATTAGGAGCTAAGAGAATTGAGAATTTGCTTTGTAAAGAAGTGATGCCAAACTAATCTTCTCTCCTTGTGTTAATATATGGATGTTTAGGAGTAAGTCAATGTAGAATCCTTGCAAAGTGGTTATCTTAATTTCAGACAAACATGAAGTTAAAAAGTGTGTTCTATTATGGATTAAATAAATAAGTGCAGGCTGGAATTATTCCAATCTTATTTGGCTTCTAATTTTCTCCATAATAAAGTTAAAAAGGTATGTCTATCAAACCTTTAAAGAACAAAACATGGGAGGGAGACTTGCTTTGTTAGATGATACCATGAAGATTCAAGCAGCCCAATGGACTGGAAGATACACTAAAACAAATCAGATGAACTTTAACAGGGATAGTCATTTCTTTGGGTTCAAATCCACACACATCACGCTGCACACACACATATACGAGAAAGGACACTGATTTTTAGTGGTTTGTATATAATGGCCATAGCCTTATTAGATGGAAACGTCAGGATGAACTAACAGTGTCACATGATTGCCCCAAATGTAAATTTAATGACAGTTAACTCAGAAACTATGTGTAAGCCATTGTTCTAAATTATTCACAAGCATTATTTTATTTATTCCTATTATCACCATTTTATACATTAAAAAGCTAAGGGAGAGAAAGGGTAGGCAGCTTATGCTGGGGCAGAGTTAGGATAAGGAAGCCCAAGTCTGATCCTTACCCACACCAATCCCCACTCAAGCTCAGGAAAAAATACTGCCCCATGGTTCTCTAGGCTAGAGTCTGGCTCCTAGTTCTCTACTCCTTTTAAGATGAAAGGGAATGGGCTGGGGTTGTGGCTCAGTGGTATAGTGCTTGCCTAATGTGTGAGGTGGTGTGTTCAATTCTCATCACTGCATATAAATAAGTAAAATAAAGGTTCATTGACAACTAAAAAGTATTTTTAAAAAAGATGAATGGGAATAAAGCAGCATAAATATCAAGAGGTGAAGCTGTAGGGAAGAGATGCCTGCCTGGGAGGAAAAAAAGATGGGGCAGTCACAATAGATGTTCTCAGATGTCTAAACTAGAACTTGCCAAGGAAAAATTACACATGTTCATGTATTCCTATTGGGCATGGGAGTCACAGGATGCAAATTCCAACCCAACATATGGCCTTAACACACAAATGATCCAAACCAGAAGACACTGCCTTGGGAGATAGTGAGCATTTCATCTGTGGGGAGGATCAAGAGGAAGCTAGACCACTGAGTTGTGCCACACTGAAGGTGGAAGTTGATCCAGGTGCTCCTAAAGTGCCTTTCAAGGTACAACGATTTGGGTACTCAGGGCTGTGAGACAGAAAGACTGTCTCTGGGACCACACACCACACACACATACACACACACACACACACACACATACACACACACACACTTTCCATCTCTCTCCATCTATGTCCTTATGTGGCAGAACTACACTGGGTTTACAGCTCATAGATATGAATTCTTATTAACATTATACATACACATCTCTGCTCCCTTCATGTCTCTTTTTGTGAATAAGAAAGAAGGAAATTTAAAAAGATGGAAGGAATGAAGTGAGGTAGTGAAACTGGAAGAAAAGAGGGTGAAAGAAAAGGGAAAACAAAAAATAGGGGAATTAAGAAAAATAGACTCATTCATGTTCTCTTCAGTTTTCTAGAATTTTGTTATTCACGATAACAGATTAGCAAGAGTTGGAGGGAAGAGAAATGTATATTTAAGATATTTCAAAAATTTTAAATATGCAGATATTTTTCATCTGCAGCAATTTGGCTCAGTGCCTGGTGTGACCCCTAGGACATGAGTTTGATCCACGTGAATGGGTTAATGGCATTCTGTCCTCTGACCACATGCTTGGTGCCACATCAAACTTGGTGTCTGGTGAGTGAGTGTTCTTGATTGTACTAGAGACTGTGGGAGAGAATGAGACAAATTCAGTACCAAGCTCAGTACAGTACCCAGAGGTAAGTCAAAATGAGGTTCTTCATCTCTGTGCACAGTGGCATATCTCAGGACACAAAGAACTACACTTTTAATAATGGGGTACTTTTCTGTAAGTGGGGAAATTTTGCATTTAAATGAAGAACATTAAAATGGGAAATATGTAGATATACGTGTGTGTGTGTGTGTGTGTGTGTGTGAGAGAGAGAGAGAGAGAGAGAGAGAGAGATGTAAAAATCTCAGAATGTGGAAGTAAAAATTACCAAGCCAATTAACCTGTTTTTATGCATTACCAGACAATAAAATATATGAGCCCTTATTACTGGTCATCAATATTTACCATCTGCCTTTTATTTTTAACCTCTATCAACCTTAAAATAAAGCTACAGAATCATAGGATATTATATAATAAAACACAATCTTCTAAACTGTTTTAAAATGCAATTTTAAACTTAACAAATCAAAGGCCACTATTTGCACATCTGGCAACATAAGCAGATCAATTACAAATATAATAATCTTAAGGAGTTGGTTATTATATTATAGCTAAAAGTAAGATAACAGATGTGGTATAAATGTAGAAACTGGAAATGAGGTGGTTTATTTTCAATTTCCCTAGTTCTGCATTAAGGAAGTAAAACTGAAGCTTGAAATCATGATCATAGTAGAGAAGTTAAAAAATATTCAATCCTTTAGCTAAGGCTAGGTTTGGGAGAAGCAGTATTGCATATTGCTTGAAAGAGCAAATTAAAGAAAAATAGTATATTATCAACTAGAGTTGGGGGAAAATATCAAAAATAACTAAATATATTGGAAACAAAAGTAAATTGTCACTAAGTTTTCCATCTTTAAATATTCTCATACTACAGATTATTGTAACAGTTTTAACTTAGATATTATTCTAAGAACTTTTTAAAATTTCTTCTGCAATTACTGAAAAATTATGAATCCTAAACAAATCCTAAACAAAATGCTAAACATCTTGTCTACACCTGTAATGGAAAACTTTTTTGGAATGGGGGAAGATGGCTAGCATTTTAACAAAATTCTTTTCTTCTTCCTAGGCATGTAGCTGGATTATGTTTTTTTAGTTTCCCTTAGAGTTACATGTGGCCATCTCAACAATCTCTCACCACTGACCAGAACTGATGTGAGCAATTTTTACTTCATCCATTTGAGAGGGAATTTCTGGCCCTGGACTTCCTCTTCTAACCTCTTTGTCCAGGTTCCGATGGCCAGAGCTTGGAAAACAGCACATGGAAGACCACCTGATGCAGGAGGCAGGGTTGCCATCAGTTGAGTCCCTGATGAAGGTAGCAGAACTGCCTATCCACTTGAATCTCTCACCTTAGAACTATTATGTGTGAGAGAAGTAAACTTTGTTTTAAAAGCTACCTTAGGTTGATTTTTTTGTTATTAATTTAGTATTTACCTGATTAATCCATAAATTTTTAGAGTTGTTTTCTTACAGGCAAAAATGCTGGGCTTTATAAATAGACTTGAATTTGAATATTTTACAAAAGTTATTTTGTACAAATATACATACAAAATAGTGTTTTTCTATATTACCTCTAAATGTTAACTTGATTTGTTATCTTACATTTTTGTCTTATGTTTTATTATTTTCATTTATTTAATCATACACCTATGAGCTTTCATAAAAAGCACAATAAAACTGCCTGAGGACAAAGACTGAGAACTCGCTTCTCGGAAATGTTATCCCAACATGAAAACAACAGTCCTGAATTTTCCTATTTTTATACACAAATTATTTTAACAGGTATCTAAAGAGGAAAAAAATTATAGAAGTTTACTGAGCAAAAGAGTTACTATAACTGCTATGCTTAGAACATTTATTTGCTGGCTTGATCCCTAGCTAGCATTTGGGAATTAGAATTTCAGGAGTGTTCCTAGTCTTTCTCAACTGATAAATGTCTTACTATGCGTAAACTACTTGTATAAATAATGTGGTTTATGCCATTACCTGTGTTTCATTGCAGAGCCTGGAATCTTGATACATGCTATACAAAGGGTGCCAGATGATAATCTGGATAGTTTTAGAATCAGGAGATGTGACAATAATTGCCCAGAATGTGGTTGTGATGATGGTCTAAAGAATTTGGCCTTCTGGAAGTAAATTTGGTTACCCACCTCATGGTAGGATTAAGTGCCTCAGTTTTCACTATTGCATGTTTCTGCTCTCAAACCTGATTTTATATAATAATCTACTATGGAGTTTATTTTAAATATAGGCTTATAAACCCTACCTCCAATAAGTTCTGACTTGGTAATTAAAGGTTGGTTTCCAGAATTTACTTTTTTAATAGACACAGCAAAAGATTCTAATGAAAGTAATCCTTGAACTATATTTTAAAAAGACAAATACACTATCCTTCGCCTGCAATATTTTGATACATACTTTTTGATTCTACTATGAAAAGTAAATGAATTATAATCCCAGTGGAAGGAATAAAATAAGGAAACACTCTTAATACTGCAATGCTTGTAAGAAGTTCCTCTCTTCTTGTTTTCCTTGATATAATTGGGGGCATAGTGGGAAGTTCATATGTAGGGCATGGCCAGACAGTGACCCTACAAGGAAAGCTGTTCATAAGTATGAAAGCTGGATGTATGGTACTTTGAAAGAGTTGAAAAGTATGCTGTTAAGTTCTCAGTGATCAAATATATGTTGTTATAATGATCAGATTCATCTGTACAGTTGGAAGTGATACAAAGGATGGAAAATCAGCAGCCTCTTTCCCTAACTTCCAACTTCCTAGTCCTAGTCTTGAAATAGTCTCAGGCTGTGACGAAGGCTTATCTAGTTACTTTTAATTCCAAGAATATTCATTCCCTGCTGTCTTCATTCTGTATCACACACTGTACCTATATAATAAACATGCATTTGCTCATGCATTTGCTCATGCTAAAATATGTATGAGCATGGTCATCTGTGTGTAATTCAATAAACCAGAAAGTACCTGTTATGCATCCCTTCTCTAATTGGTTGGCTTCTCTAGTTGCTGTGACATTATCTTCAAGTGCTTCATGACAACTGGTTTCACTGATGGATGAGTTATAATATCTACTTCTTGGTCTAATAGTGTATGCATACTATGTGTCATGTACTATGCTAGATTCTGGACGTTTAAAAATATGAGACATAATTTGTGTCCCTGAGAAGCTCCCAATCCAGTAAGCAATGCAAATAGTTATAATTATTTACAATACAATTTGATAACATTCTAACATTAATAATATAATAATATTAGTAACATTTATAGTATAATGTTAAAATGGAAGGACAAGGAAGGCAACATCAAATGGTCAGGAAGGGGAAACCTTGGGAGCAGAAGGGGCTTTAGAGAGAAGGTGACCTTTAAGTATGTTCTTGAAGCAAGAGTTGGGATTATGATAGAGAAGGGAACAACAAAGGGCATGTGCAAAAACTCAGAATTGTGAATGGTATTGCATCTGGAGCAGAAGGAAAGTGGGACAAAGAGGATGATGGCAATTACAACCAGAGAAGCAGAATATGGTCAGAATGTAAAGGGACATTACAAGGAGAATGGGACATCTGTTATCAGAAGTGATTGAGACTGAGCACTGTGGAGCATACCTGTAATCCCAGTGGCTCAGGACGCTAAGGCAGGAGGATCACAAGTTCAAAGCCAGCCTCAGCAACTTAGCAAGACCCTGTTTCAGGGTAAAATAAATAAATAATTTAAAAAGGCTGGGGATGTGGCTCAGTTGAGCACCCTGGGTTCAATTCCCGGTATTTAAAAAAAGAAGAGGAGAAGAAGAAGAAGAAGAGATTGAGAATTTATATTATAGGGGAAATTTTAATTCAAAAATACAAATTATTGACAACATGGAGAAGGAATGGAAGAAGCCAAAAAAAAAAAAAAATTAGGAAATCAGCCAATCTCTAGAACAGAGAAGAGCCTAACTTAACCTTAGACAGCAGAGATAAATACAATAGTATGGATTTGAGGATATCTCAGAGCTTGAATCTATATTTCTTGATAATCAACTGAATGCAGATAAAGAGAGAGAATGAGACTCCGGTAAGAGTAGATGAGGACGCCATATACCGACATGTAAAATATAGGTCAGAGAACAGTTTGGGTGGAAAAGATAACAATGTATAGATCTATTATTCAAAATTCCCTTATAGTCTACTAATTTAGAATTGCCAGATAAAATAATGGACACCCAGTAAAATGAATTTCAGAGAAACAGATAAATAAATTTTACTATAAGTATGTGCCAAATGTTGCATTAGACAAAATTGTACTAAAAAAATGTGTTGTTTATCTTAAAATAAAATGTAACTGGCAATCCTAATTACCAGTTTTGTTTTACCCCCCTCTAAATCTAATAATTTTATACCAGTCTCAGTATCATTATAATAATGCTCACTAGATCATAACCTGACTTCCCAACAAATAGAACAAATTAAAAATTCTCCCCAAAAGGAGATTGCTTCTGATAATTTCTGTAGCCTATCCGTGCTCTGCCTTTCCTATACTGATCTTTCCAATCCTCTATCAGCACTTTGCTCACACATTCAGTACCATTGCTCTACTAACCATTATGTGGCTTGGGCTGTCTGTGCTGGAATCAAATGATTCTTGCATACTGCTGCTCCTACCCCATTGAGAAATTGCTTCACTACTACTGATGTCTGGAATTTCTCACCATCTCAGTTACCTTCAGATCTTGCACATTTGCGTCTCTTTCAGTTGAACAGAATGAGACCTTGCCCATGTTATCTACTCTTTTATGGAGAAATAAGATTTTTCAGATGCTATTTTGGCCCTTAGTCATATCCATTTTTAAGCCTTATGATATAACCCTCTTATCCATGGTATAATATCAACCTTCCAAAGGGCTTCTGGTAAATCCGACTACAATTTCACACTGAGAGACCAAGTTTCTAAAGCTGGCCATTACACCAGATTTCTTTCCTCATTTAAGGAGATGAACACAATATCTTTTTATCTGACATGTGTTGTCCCATACTACCATGTTCTTTCAAAAAACAAACAAAAAAATATCTTCAGCAAAATAAATGGAATACTGGTTTTCAATACCTTAACCGAAGGCAACAAAGAACAGTCTTTCCTGAAAGGAGGAAAACAAATGAAATGAGCCTTAAGATTGCCTTGAGAGAGTTTGTTGCCTTGAAAGAGTTTCCAGGCTCTAGTGAAGGGAAGAGGGACCCCAAGGCAGATTTGGAGCTGAGTTTCCAGGGAGAACACAGCCACTGGAGTTTGCAGGACAGAATATCAGAGAGGAGAGAGCTGCACAGAGATCTGTAGCTCTCCCTTCAGTATTCAACATCTCTTAGCCTGACTTTTGTCCTATCTAAAAAAAATCTAAAAATCAAGATATGAAAGGATCAAACTTTTTCCAAGTAATTTAACCATGTTCAAAGTTAGGTTAAAAATATTTTGGGAACACAAAAATATCCAGCATCCCACAAGGCAAAATTTAAAATATCTGGTATTCAATCCAAAATGTCCAGACATACAAAGAAAGAAAAAAAAAAAAAGACCTACAATTAGGAGAAAAGTCAATCAAAACCAAATAAGAATTGCCATACTGTTCCTGTTAAAACTAATAGGAAGGGAAATAAAACAAGTATTATAAACATATTCCTTTTATTCAAAAGGTTAAGTGGTGATGTACATGACATATTTTTTAAATGACCAAATTGAACTTTTAGTGAAGAAAAAAATTACAATGTTTGAAATTTAAAAATACCCTGGATGGGATCCATGGGAGATTAAATATTGCAGAAGAAACAACCAGTAAACATAAAAATGTAGCAACATAAATGATTCAAACTGAAACAGTGAGAAAACCAGATTTTTTTAAAAATAGGAAGAGCATCAGTGAATTGTGAGACAATTTTAAGTGGCCTAATATATGTATAATTGGAAGCTCTAAAGAAGAGGAGGTGAAAGTGAAGAAATATTTAAAAAATTAATGGATAATTTTTTTCCAAATTTGGTGAAAACTATAAAATCACCAGTCCAAGATAATTACTGAACTGTAACCACAAGAAGGAAAAGGAGGAAGAAGAAAAGGAGGAGGAGGAACAAAGACATATCACAATCAAATTTCTAAAAAGCAGTGGTAAATAGAAAATAGTAGAAGCACCTAGTGGGGAACCAGAAACCTTGTTTTCAGATTACTTAAAATAAGAATGACATGGGACTGAGGTTTTGGTTCAGCAGTAGAGTGCTCACCTAGCTCATATGAGGTGCTGGGTTCGATCCTCAGCACCACATAAAAATAAATAAATAAAAATAAAGATATTGTGTCCAACTACAACAACAACAACAAATATTTTTTTAAAAAAAGAAAGACAGCAGATCTCCTTTCAGGAGCAATGTAAGAGATGAGTCAGTGGAGTAATATTGAAGGCACTCAAAGAAAAAAACCTGAAAACCTTTCAATCCATATTCAACAGTAACACCTTTCAAAAATTAAGATGAAATAAAGATATTTTAGACATACTAAAACTGAAAGAATTTACCAGCAGTAGACTTACATTAAAAGAAATATTAGAAGAATTCTTTTGGGAAGAAAGAAAATGATACAAGATGGAAATATGAATTGAAGGAATAAAGAACAAAAATGGTAACCTAATGTATGAATATACAAGCTTTTTTCATTATTATTTACATCTTTCAAAGATAACTGGTTAATTAAAGAAAAATAGTAATCATGAACTGAGAAAGTTAAAAAAAAATAGCAATTATGAGCAGGGAAAGTTAAAACATACGTATAAGTAAAAGGAATGCTGAATACAGCCTAAAGGACAGAAAAGAATAATGGAAGTATATTAGTTTTTATTCTACATGTGAAATTGAGTAATAGCATTTGAAGGTAAGAAATAAATTTAAAATGTATATGATAAACCCTTGGGCAACCACTAACATAGAAAAATAAAAAGTTACAGCCAGTAACAAAAAAAAGGAAAGTTAAAAATGAATCATAAAAATATTAATGAATTCAAAAGAAAGTCAAAGAAGGGCATAACAAAGAATGGATGGGACAAATAGAAAATAATAATAGAATAAGAGATTTCAGTTTAACTATGTCAATAATCACATTTACTAATAAACACCTCAATTTAAACGCAGGTGGAGTCAGGTTGGATAAGAAACAAGACCATGTGTTACCTGCATGAAATGTACTTTAAAGACAAAAAGAGGTTAAAAGCAAAAGGTGGAGAAAATGGGTATATGATGACATTAAACAAAAGAAACATGGAGCAGCTACATTAAAACGAAATAGACTTAGGGGCAAAGACCATTATCAGAGATAAAAAAAAACAATTTCACAAGTAATGGGTCAATTCATTCAGAGGACCTAACACAACTAAATGTTTATCCTACTAATAACAGAGTTTTAAATTATGTGAAGCAAAATTTAAAACAATGAAAATTATATCAGTATGCTTTTGAAAAAGATCAGAAAGAGAAATAGATAAATTCATAATTATAGCTGATCATTTCATCACCTCATGTCTCAACTAGTGATTTTTTTTTTAAAGCAGACCAAAGATAAGAAAGGATATAATAGATCCAACTGGTGTGTGCCCAGCAACAATCGTAGTCTTATTGACATTTATAGACCACTTTATCATTCCGCCTAGCAAGGACAGAATACATATTCTTTTTCATATGCACACACAACATTTATCAAAAAAAAATTAAAGTAAGTCTTAAAATTTTTAAAAGGATTTAAGTCATACAAAATATGTTCCATGATACAATGGAATTAAGTTAAAAATCTGTAATCAAAAGATTTGAAAAACCTCCCAAAATTTAGAAACTAAATAATAAATAACTCTGGTCAAAAAAAAGAAAAGAAAAGTTTTGAGTATTTCAGACTAATGAAAATGAAAATATAGCATATCAGAATATTTTAACAGAACTTTATGAAATTTATGGAGAAAGGTCTCAAATCAATGACCTCAGCTGCTTTTACCTTCAGAAACTGGGGTGAAGGGGAATGAGGGGGAGAACAGAGGAAATCTGAAGTAAGCAGAAGAAAGATAATAAAGATCATGACAGAGACTAATTACATAGAAAATAGGAAAAACACTAAAGAAAATCAAAGGAACCAAAAGCTGCATCTCTAATGAGATCAATATTTTTTATAAACTTCTAACCACACAGACAAGAGAAAAAGACACAAATTACTAATATCAAGAATGAGAGAACTGTGACCACCAACAGAAAGGGCCCAGTGGCCCGCGGCGGGACAGAGCTTCCAATCACTCCTGCAAGGTAGGCGGGCCTGCAACCCACCGGCAGAAGAGGAGCAGCGGCCTGCTGAGAGGCAGAGACGCCCCCTCCCCCCGCGCCTGCAAGGTAGACGGAACTGTGACCACCATCAGAACAGGCCAGACCTGCAACCGACAGACAGAACAGGCCCAGTGGCCTGAGGAAGGGTAGAGCCGCCCCGCCCCCCGCGCCTGCAAGGTAGGCGGACCTGCGACCCACTGGCAGAACAGCCCCAGAGGCCTGCACAGGGGCAGTGCCGCTGCCTGCGCCTGCAAAGTAGGCAGAACTGCGACCACCGACAGAACAAGCCTAGCGGCCCGCAGAGGGACAGAGCCGCCGCCCGCGCCTGCAAGGTAGGCGGACCTGCTACAGACCGGCAGAGCAGGCCCAGTGGCCTGCCGGCGTGGTAGGCACATTGCCCCAATTGGAGGAGGGGCAGAGCCACCGC